>NW_024871638.1:0-48642 GCF_019054845.1 Dipodomys spectabilis | reverse complement strand
CATTTTGTGTCCCCAAGTATAATTTTCTGAATACTGCTTATTTCTATGAACTCTGATATTCTCTTCCCTGCCTGATTTGTGACTGCTCCTGCATTGGCCTCATAATAAAATGTAAATAAAGGCTGCTGAGAGCTTCAGTGTGCATCTTATAAGGAAACAGGCCTAGAACCCTGGAAGTGAAAAGCAATAGGGTTGAAATGAAGAGAAGATGCAGTATGTACAATGAGCATATCTAAAATATAAATCAGTAAATAAAAGCAGAAGTTTTGCATACAGCCTCTTTGCACTTAGGGAAGTAATATACTCATGTAAGTAAGTAGGACACTAAACTTGGCTTTCTCTTTTTGAATTTTCTTTTGTGGCCATCCCATGGCTTAAACTGAGGACGCGATGCATTCCTCAGCTGTTTTTCACAAGACTGAGGTTTTACTACTGCCACAGCTCCACTTCCAGCCATCTGGTTGTTAAATGAACATAAGTGCCTCCCAGGCTTTCCTGCCTGGTCTGGCCTGTATCTCCTGCTTGGCTTTTTCTCTCAAAGCTGGAGCTCTACCCTCTAGGCCACTGCTCCACTACTGGTTTTCTAGTGGTTTATTGGAGACAATAAACCTTTCCTCCTAGGGCTGGCTTTGAATGGAGATCTCCTGAGGAGGCTTCAGGAGGATTACCTCAGGGATTCACCTAGAAGCCGCTCCACCAAAACTTTAGTCTAAATCTCGAGAGCTACTAGAGAAAAACGGAAACAGGAACATGCTTCTAGTGTGTCCTAGATACTTAAGGTTGGAGATACAAAACACTCATAATTATTAGATCACTTTATAGGCAAAAGGAGCAATGCAGATAGTATGAAGATCGCTCCAGGTTTTGGTCCTCATGTCCTGAGACAGCAAATTCACTGCAGCTCACTGCTAAGTGACATACCGGCATGTCCTGTGGACATTTGTTCCTAAATCCTGTAACACTCATTTCTCACTTTTGGCTTCAATCCTGTGACCAGAGGGTAAGATGAAGAGGGAAAATACTCTCAGAGAAAGCACGTGTAAAGAACATTAGTAGTTTACTTATAAGTCCAAACCATAGAAATGACCCTATTAAGAAGTCAGTCCAGATTATAAAACAAAGAACTAAAGAAAGAACTTGAAAGTGCCTGCTGATTGCAATCCCAGCTCCTCAGGAGACTGAGATGTAGAGAATTTGAGTTTGAAACCAGCCAGTGTAAGAAAGTCTTTGACAATGTTATTTCTAAGAGATCACAGAAAAACCCAGAAGTGGGGCTGTGACTCAAGCTTAATGCAGTACTCTTGAGCAAAAGGAGCTCTTGGACCAGGCCTAGGCTCATAGTTCAACCCCAGGACCTACCCCCTCAAAAAAAAACCTGTACCCCAATTTCTTTGTGTATGTATGGATGTATTCCATAGGTGAAACACCAGAGTAGCTATGATGAATGGCACCAAGCAAGGAAAATTATATTCAATACAATGAGTTCATAACACAGAGAGTGCTTTTATGATATTGCATGTTTCAGGGCTCCCCTCACTGCTCCCAATGTAGCCTGAGGGTTTCTGTGCATCCCAGGCCTGTTGGAGGAAGTCTCCCTCATTGTCTGGACAGGAACACAAAAGACCTCATTCCAGTACAGCTGTGTACCAAATAACTCCATCTGGGCCATTTAGTGAGGATGTGTGGGTGGGCTCTGAAAGTCAGGAAAAAAAGGCCTCCTTGTACCCTTAGCTATCTCTCTTCCCAGTGCTCTCTTTTAACAGGAGACCTTCATTTTTGCCACCTCCCATGGCAGGCCAAGTTCTCTGCTCTTACCCTGCCTTTATGAGACTATATTCCGGTGTTCAGATACAGTGCTCAATATAATTCAGGAGTCTTTCTGGCAAACAGCTAGGGCATTGAACATAATGAAACGTTTCATTGCCGGCAATGATGGGCCTATAATGCCTCTCCTAGGTTTCCAGAAGCTTGGGAAATCGAAGCACATGTTGGATATCACAAAGCTTCCTGTCATCTAGGACTGGTGAAGCTCATCAGGTTTTGAAACCTTTGAGCTCTCCTAGTTGGGCCCTGGGTGGCTAGGTTTTGGGGTTGTACACAGGGCCTGGGTGCTGACCATTAGCTCAGAGCCAAAGTCTTTACCACTTTGTCACAGCTTCACTTCTGCTTTCTCTCTGTGTGTGAGTGCGTGTAAGTGCATGTGTGTGTGCATACACTAATCCTGGAGCTTGAACTCAAGACATGAGCACTTTACCTAGTTTCTCTTGTACAAGGTTTGCCCTCTCCCACTTGAACCACAGAGCCACTTAAGGCTTTTTCTTACTGATGTGGTTCTGAGAAATCAAGCCCAGGGTTTTATATATGCAAAGCACTCTACCCTTAAGGCACATTCCCAACCCTCTACTTCAAGTTTGTTAGTTTGTTTCTGTCTTTGTTGTTGTTGTTGTCATTTTAGGAGTTGAAATCTGGGCCTGGGTGCTGTCCCTGAGCTCTTCAGCTCAAATCTTGTGCTCTACCACTTGAGCCAGAGAGCCACTTCCGGTTTTCTGGTGGTTCATTGGAGCTAAGTGTCTCAAGGACTTTCCTGCCCAGGCTAGCTTTGAACCATAATCCTCAGATCTCATCCTCCTGAATAGCTAGGATGACCGGCATGAGCCACAAGCACCTAGCTTCCACTTCAGGTTTCTTAGTGGTGAATTGGAGATAATAGTCTCATGGTACCTTTTGTGTAAGGGATAGTTTGGAACCCAGATCTCAGCTTCTTGAGAAGGCAGGATGACAGACCTCGGTTATAGAACCCTAAGATGTGGCACTCTGCTGCAAGGGGGTCCTTGGCTCCATGTAGTGGAGTGCTAGCCTTGAGCCCAAGAGTATGGCTCAGTGCCTAGGCCTTGAGTTCAAAGTTCATGACTTAGAAAAATCAAGACAAAACAATTGTCTCCTATAGACACATCACTAGTCTTCAGTAGTACATAATTTTGTCCCTGCCATGGGGACAGATCTGAGCCTCAATATTCTTTTCTTCATACTCATGTCAGTTGTGTAGTTCTTACGAGGACAAGATGAAAGAACGCACCCTTTGAAGGACAAAATACATAACACTCTTTTTTTTTTTTTTTTGTCAGTCATGGGGCTTGAAATCTGGGCCTGAACTCTGTCCTTCCGCTCTTCAGCTCAAGGCTAGTGCTCTACCACTTGAGCTACAGCGACACTTCCAGTTGTCTGGTGGTTTATTGGAGATCACAGTTTCAGCGACTTTCCTGACCGGGCTGGCTTTGAACCACGATCCTCAAATCTTAGCCTCTAGAGTAGTTAGGATTACAGGCGTGAGCCACTGGTGCCCGCCTGCAAATAACCCTCTTTACAGGAGTCAGCACACAGCATCCTGTGAAAGACTCAGCAACCAGCACCCAATGCAGGACTCAGCACACTGCACCCTGTGAAGGACTCAGCACATAGTATCCCGTGAGGGCCCCAGCACCCCAGGAAGTACTCATCAAGTAGATGTATCCCACAAGCTGTCATTAGTATTAGGGTACTTGCATCAGTATCACCACTCTTTCAGAAATACATCACAAACAGCACAAAGTTCACATCTAATGATTCAGAGGGGTATTTTTTGGGGGGGGATGGGAGTCAGCCACAGGGATTGCACTAAAATGTTGGGGTTACTGTCCTAAGATCTTTTGCTCAAGGCTAGAGATCTATCCACTTTGATCCACAGCTCAGAGTTTCACAGACATACCGCCAGGGCTGGGTTTTAAACCCACCAGTGTCAGATCTTAGCCCCTGAGAATCTTGGATGACAGGGGTGAGCAAGCCAGCAGCATCTGGCTCTGTGGGGCTGAGTTGCAGTAGTATACCTCTGACTAAGTCAGTTTATATGGCAGCTGTAAGCACCAGACTCCCGGCTTGCTCTGTGATGAGGTACCCATCTTGGACCTTGAGTAAGAGTCTAGACACAGTCCCTAAGCTTTTATGCTCAACGCTAATGCTCGACTGCTTGAGCGAGAGTACAACTTCTGGATTTTTATATGCATATGGTAGTGAGGAATCGAATCCAGGGCTTTGTATGTACTAGCCATCATTATACCACTGAGCCCCAGGAGTGGCAAGTGTATGAACTGATAAATGTGTAGATTGGCATACATGTATATATATATATATATATGTATATATATATATATATATATATATATATACACACACATACATATATATACATATATATGTATAAAACAAGAGAAAGGTGTCTGTATAGTATGAAATTACATATATTACTACCCATTATTGACAATAAAATTATTCCTTCCATTTTTAAGTATCATGGTTGAATACATAATAAAGTATTAATTGAAAATTAGTCAATGTAGTATAATTGTTGTGTATAATTTTATAGTATACTCATACAGTAATTACTAATTTGTTAGTGTTATAAAATTACATTCCTATGGATGTACATGGGAATGGGTTTCTTAGAATCTCAGGCCAAGACTTAGTGGCAGTCCCTGGATTCGACCTCCAGGCCTAAGTTGAGGTTTTGGCTATGGCTTCCCTAATAGCCAGCCAAACATCAGCATGCAATGTCATGCACACTTTCTGGGCCTTGTCATTTACACGCAGGATGGTCACAATTCAAAGGGGAAAAAATGTAAAACCACCTTCGTGTATTTCTCCATTTTATCCTTCTGCATTTTATTTTATTTCTTACCAACCCCGAGATTTGAACTTGGATCCTAGGATCCCAGTGTAGCTGTGGCAGAGATGCCAAGACCTGAGTTCAAGCCCCGTGCTTGGCAAAAATAAAATAAAATAAGGCCCTGGTTTGGAATTTGCACCATTTTTCTGGCAGGTCTGGGATTTGAACTCAGCATCTGGGTATCCCTGTGGCACTGTGGGTGAAGCGTAAGCTCACCGTCCTTGAAGACAAGAATTTCAGACCAGTTCCCAAGGCCTGAATTGAAGCCCCAGCACTGGAAAAATACATACATGAGCTTAGCGAGTATGGCACTTATTACCCTTATTCATTTAGTATTATTACACATATAACATTTCATTTATTACATCCTATCACACAGGATATATTTGCATATATGAGACCCAGGACATTTTTTCAGGAAACAAAATGTGTCAAAAGTGGCTTCTTACTCCATGAATAAATTTTTGGCAATGCTGGGATTTCAACTCACAGCCTACAATGCCCAATCCATAAATGGGGTCAGAGTCTTAGCACATCAACCTCTGACAAACTGAGCTGCCAGGAAGTTCTGAGGACCTGTGGTCAAGCCACAATAGTGCCATATATATATATGTATATATATGTAGAGAGAGAGAGAGATGTGTAGATTGCTGTATATATATGCATATATATATATATGTAGAGAGAGAGAATGTGAGGATATCATTAAATTTTATATATATATATAGTTACAAATAATTAGTTATTAAGTTATGTCTCCATTTAATGAAGTATCATAGTTGAATACTTATGAAAGCATTCATTAAAAATTAATCAATATCCTTCCATTAGGGGAATCATAACATGGTGCTAGAATGGAAGATGTAAATGCAATAATTTTTGTGTGACTTTCTAAAATAGAATCATGAATTAACTGCAAATTTAATTATTTTTATAACATTCCACTAGCATTCACATAAATAGGAATGAGTTTGTCAGGATCTCCTTCCATTCGTGTGTGGCAGTCCTGGCATTCGTACTCCAGGCCTGGGAAATTGACTTCGAATGCAAACCATTTGAATGACACTGAAGATTTCAGATTTTCATGATTAAAAAAGAACAAGAAGAAGAAAAGAAAGCCACGTGTCAGAGGCTCCTGTATGTAATCCTATCTGCTCAGGAGGCTGAGATGTAGAGAGGCCAATTTTAATTCAGCCAGGGCAGGAAAGTCCGCAGCACTCTTATTTTTAAGAGGTCACAGGAAAATATCCCTATGGGTTGTGGCTGTGGCTCAAGGGCTGAGAGCTACCCTTGAGAAAGAGGAGATCAGGGATAAGGCCTAGGCTCATATTTCAAACTCAGTCCTGTCAAAGAAAAAAAAAGATGGCAGTAACTACATGTCTCTGTGTATTTATGGATGATGTGTGGATGATGGGAATTCAGCAGTTTGCCCATGACCAGATCCCCAACCTGGGCAAGCTGCGACAAGCCATCAGAGAGTACTAAGTCTGAGCCTGTAGCTTGAACAAAGCATCCTTCTCTGGCATTTAATAACTGAAGGCTTGCCTTGGCTGGGGTAAGCAATGGGCGCATTATGTTCTTGCTGAGTTGTCCCACTGGAACATCTAGCAGCTAGCCGCTGCCTCTAAGGGAGACCACTGTTCCTAGGTGGTAGGAGTTGTGGAAAGTTCTGGCTCCTTATTCCATAACACTCTGTAGTATGTGAGCCTAGATCTCTGAGGACTGGTGGCTATCACTCATTCATCATTCCTCATTGCCGAGTTTCAAACTGATCCCAAATGCTGGAAAAGATATGAAATGGCCAGCGAATTCTTTTTTTTTTTTATACAGTGAAAGCCGGGGTTATACTGTGGGGGAGGGACATACAAAGCAACAAAGAATAATTTTATAATTGCGTTAGAAACAAATGCATGAAAGAAAAAAACATTTAAATACATATCTAAGGGTTCATTTTCCTAACATCATATTATCTGACATTTTCTGCTTGACTCATACATATACTAGATATTGCAAATAAGGGAAATCATGGGACCTATGTTTCTTTGGGCTTGGCTTACTTCACTTAATATAATTTTGTCCAAGTCTTTCCATTTCCTAACAAATGGGGCAATGTCATTCTTTCTGATGGAGGCATAGAATTCCATTGTGTATATATACCACATTTTCTTGATCCATTCATCTACTGAGGGGCATCTGGGTTGGTTCCATACCTTAGCTATGGTAAATAATGATGCAATAAACATAGTTGTGCTGGTAGCTTTAGTGTGGTCTTGTTTGTAAACATTTGGGTAAATGCCCAAAAGTGGGACTGCTGGGTCATAGGGGAGCTCTATGTGGAGATTTTTGAGGACCCTCCATACTACTTTCCAAAGTGGTTGAACAAGTTTACACTATCACCAACAATGAAGTAAGGTTCCCTTCTGTCCACATACCCTCCAGCATCTGTTGTTATTAAAGTTCTGGATTTTTGCCATTCTAACTGGCGTGAGGTGGTATCTCAATGTTGTTTTGATTTGCATTTCTTTTATGGCTAGGGATGTTGAGCATTTCCTTATGTGTCTATTGGCCATCCTTCTTTCTTCTTCAGAGAAGTTTCTCTTTAAGTCATTAGCCCGCTTATTTATTGGGCAGTTGTTTCTTTGAGGATTTGTTGTTGGGGGATTTAATTTTTTGAGTTCCAAGTATATTTTAGATATGAGACCCTTGTCTCATATCTGTGGGCTTTCTATTGATCTTGCTAGCTATGTCCTTTGCCATGCAGAAGCCCTGCAACTTCATGCAATCCCATTTGTCCAAACTTTCTTTGATTTGTTGTGTTTCTGGGTCTCTATTCAGAAAATTTTGGCCTGCGCCAAGGAGACCTAGGGTTTCTCCTATTCCACCCTGTAATGTTTTCAGAGTGTCTGCTTTGACTACGAGTTCTTTGATCCATTTGGAGTTGATTTTGGTGCAGGGTGATATATAAGGATCTAGCTTTAGTTTTCTACAAATAGTTAACCAATTTTGCCAGCACCATTTACTGAAGACCCTGTCTTTCTTCCATTCTATTTTTTTAGCTCCCTTATCAAAGATTAGATGGCTATAGGTCTGTAGGTTCATTTCTGGGTTTTCCATTCTATTCCCTTGGTCCTGAGGTCTGTTTTTTTGCCAATACCAAGCTGTTTTGATTACTATGGCTTTATAGTTGAGTTTGAAATTTGGTATTGATATTCCTCTAGCAGTGTTCTTTTCGTTGAGGAGCGTTTTTTTTTTTATTCGGGGTCTTTTATTGTTCCATATGAATTTTTGGATTGCCTCTTCTATTTCCTTGAAGAATGAGGTTGGAATTTTGATAGGTATCGCATTAAATTTGTAGATAGCCTTGGGAAGTATTATGGCCAGCGATTTCTCTGCTGAAAAGTGTATGCCAATAAATCCCACCATCATAGATCCTGTTAGAAATAAACCTTGGACTGTGAATGTGGCTAAGTGGTAGAGTGCTTACCAAGCAAGCATGAAGCCCTGGGTTGGATTCTTCAGTACCACATAAACAGAAAAAGCCAAAAGTGGCACTGTGGCTTAAGTGATAGAATGTAGCCTTGAGCAAAAGCAACTCAGGAACATGCTCAGACCCTGAGTTCAAGCCACAACACTGGCAAAAAAATGTGAGCTTGGTGAGACATACACTTCTGGAACTCAGAGGATGGCCGAGGTTATAGGTAAGAGGTAGGGCAGGTGGTGATGGCTCACATATGTAATATTAGCACTCAGGAAGTTGAGGTCTGAAGATTATAACTGCAAGCAAGTGCAGGCAGGAGTCTATATGATACTCTTTTCTCCAATTAAGCACCAAAAAAACCAGAGCTGTGGTTCAAGTAGTAGAATGCTAGCTGTGAGGATAACAACTTAGGGATAGCATACAGGCCATGAATTCAAACCCTAGGACTGTCATACACACACACACACACACACACACACACACACACACACACACACACACACACACACACACACTGGAAATTCTACTTACCTATAAAAAGAATATTGTACCATTTGTATCTCTCATTTCTAATGTCATCTGCCTTGTATCTCATTACCATTGTATTTTCCCTGTACTGCACTAACTGACACATGCAAACTGATGTAAATGACTTTCAGGGTTATGGGCTAACCATAGATTCCTGAGTATGAGTTCTCTGCTCGTTCTCTTTGTCTATTCATGCCTTTGAGTAGTGATTGTACAGATTCATTTGTACCATTTGCTACAAAGAAAAGAGATGAACCATACATATATATGTATGTATATATATATATATATATATATATATATGATTATATACATACATACATGGATATATGCACACATATGGATATATATTGAATACCTGAGTACGTTTTATGTTTTCAAGAATTATGGAGCTAACAAAAATCACATGTATTTTCCTTCCTTTTCAATTTTTTTCAAAACATAAAGAACTTTGTCTCTTTTGAATATTAAATTTTAAGAGAATATCACCATCTCTTATTTGTCAGTTGCCTTGAAATTAGATGTTCAAATGGACAAAATTATTTAGGCTTTTTGGTGGAAGAAAGGAATATTACTAGGGTTCTATTCAGGGGTTCTTTGCTTGCTAGACAAGACTTTGTCTGTATAGCACCAAGCAGCTCAAATACTTTGCCATACTTCTAGTCCATTTTATTTACTTTAGTTCTTGAACTTTTTGCCCTGGTCTGATCTTAGATTGACTGAGACTTGCCACCTATGCCTCATAACATAATTAACTAGGATTACAGATGTGAACCACTAGGGCCAGCTTGTTTGATGAGATGTTTGTCTTGGCAGTTATTTATCTGGCCTGGCCTCAGACCATGACCCTTGTCATTTCTGCTTCCCAGTCAGCTGGGATTACAGATGTGGGCTACTATACTTGGTGTACATAAAACCTTCTGTTTTGTGTTTTTTTTTGTGTGTGTCGGTAGTGGGGTTTGAACTCTGGGCTTGGTCGCTGTCCCTGCGCTCTATAGATCAAGGGAGCCACCTACCGCTTGAGCCACAGCACCAGTATCGGTTTTCTAGTGGTTTTATTGGAGATAAGAATCTCACGGACTTTCCATCTCAGGCTGACTTTGTACCTTGATCCTCAGATCTCAGCCTCCTGAGTAGCTAGGATTTCAGACGTGAGCCACCAGTGCCTGACACACCTGTTTTTTAACAGAGGTTTTTATTGCAAAAATACTGTATAGAGCGGTTAAAGAGTACAAGTTAAAGAGTACATTTTCTATCAAGCATTGTTACCTCCTCTTTTATTTTTCCCTAACCCTCCCCTCCCACCTCCACAACTCCACTCCCCTCTCCTCCCTTCCCCTCTTCCCCGCCTATATTGTAAAGATCCTTTTTCAACATTGTGTCTTGTGCATCTCATTGTTACAATGGGTCAGCCTGTATCCGTATTTAACTATTTTGTTTTTTCCCTTCCCCTCCCCAAGCTAGAGAAGGGTGTATACAGGATGCAGTGAACCGACATTAAATACAGTGAAAACAGGGGTTATACCATAGGGGAGGAACATAAAAAGAAAAAAAAACACATGGTAGATTATAAACCCTATCTTGGGGTTCATTTCGCTTAACATCATCTTATCTGGTCGTATGTACATAGCTTTTGAACTTTTATGCTTCTCTGAGACATATAATAGTTATTTCAAATAAGGGAAACCATAGGACCTATGTTTCTATGGGTTTGGCTTACTTCACTTGATATAATTTTTTCCAAGACTCCACTTAGAGTTCCCCTATGATCCAGCAATCCCTTTTTTGGCATTTGCCCAAATGTTCAAAAACAAGATCATATTAAGCTACCAGCACAACTATGTTTATTGCAGCGTTATTTAACATAGCTAAGATATGGAACCAACCCAGATGCCCCTCAGAAGATGAATGGATCAAGAAAATGTGATACACACACATAAACACACACACACACACACACACACACACACACACAAAATGGAATTCTATGCCTCCATCAGAGAGAATGATATCGCCCCATTTGCTAGGAAATGGAAAGACGCAGAAACAATTGTATTAAGTGAAATAAGCCATGCTCATATAACCATAGATCCCATGATTAATCTTACTTGCAGTAACTAATACATGGTACCATATAACCGTATAAGAAGATGTTATGTGAAATGAACCCCAAGATAGGGGTTATCTCTATATAGTTCCCCAAATAAAGTTGGAAAGGGAGCTGTCGTTCAAATACAGAGCATCACCCTTGAGGGAAAAAGCCTAAGTGACAAGTTAAGGTCATGAGTTTAAACCATAATATCAGCAATCAAAAAAGTTGATTTCTTTTCCTTGAGGTTTTTATTAAATTGCTCAGAAAATAATCAACGTTATATTTATGTTTAGCATTACTATTAGAATCATGATATATTTATTTATGTTATTCTTTATTTTCTTTTTTTCTTTGTTGTTTTTTATTAAGTTTTTTTAATTGTGAAAATACTGTACAGAGGGCTCTTTATTTTCTTAAATTTTACTTACACATTAATATCCAGTAATGATAAGAGATGATTACTATTTCACACGTTTTTATGTCAGTTGAATATATGGATGAGAGGTGCATACAAGGAGTTTGGACTGAAAATAGATAATTGCAAGCTCTTCACATAAAGAATGGATAGTTGAAGGAGCTGCGGGCATGTATAAGATAAACCAAAGAAACCAGCAAGGAAAGATATGGTATGATTCTGGAAACCACACAATTTTGGAAGAAAAAAAACAGGGAAAATATGTGGCTTTTGGTAAGAACTTTGTAACCCACCTACATATTTGATTCCTTATTTCTAGCGGAAGGCATTTCAGTTAACTTTATTTTACAAAGTTAAACATGATTGACCTTTAATGCTAACTGGCCTCTGTCTCAGGTAAGCAATTATTCTACCCAGGTGCCAGGGTCTCATGCTTATCATCCTAGTTATTCAGAGAGCTGAGACCTCTAGATCGTAGTATAAATCCCATCTGGAGAGGAAAATTGGTGAGACTTTTCTGTTCAATTAACCATAAGAAAATTGGAAGTGGCACTGTGGCTCAAAGTGGGAACACTAATGTTGAGTAATAAATCTCAGAGACAGAACCCAGGCCCTGAGTTCAAGCTCTCTGAAATTATTCTTAAAATACTTGTTCTCAGTAATTCTTTAATTTGTCTAGAAGACTGTCTAAACTTAGAGATTTTTTTATTTCATTTTGTCAGAATTTAATTTTAAGATGTTCAGAGAAAAATTATGTATATTAAGAACTGGTTTGTATTGCTTTGTATTACGTATTGCTTCTACACCTACAGATCAGCTGGAAAGTAGATGGCCAAACCACTCTTACCCCCACCAAAGTTGGAAAGTTCATGTTTCGACATAATGATTTGTACATCTCATTGATGCAATGGGTCCACCTGTATTCCTAGTTAAACGATTTGTTTTTGCCCTTCCCCTCCACAAATTATACCAACATCAAATGCAGTGAAAGCAGGGGTTATACCGTAGGGGAGGGACATACAAAGCAAAATAGAAATCATCTTATAAATATGTTAGAAACAACTGCATGAAAGAAAAAAAAATTGAATACTTATCTTGGGGTTCATTAACCTAGCATCAACTTCATCTGACCTTTTCTGCTTGACTCAGACATATACTAGATATTGCAAATAAGGGAAGCCATGGGACCTATGTTTCTTTGGGTCTGGCTTACTTCACTTAATATAATTTTTCCATATCTTTCCATTTCCCAACAAATGGGGCAATGTCATTCTTTCTGATGGAGGCATAGAATTCCATTGTGTATATATACCACATTTTCTTGATCCATTCATCTACTGAGAGGTATCTGGGTTGGTTCCATGTCATAACTATGGTAAATAATTCTGCAATAAACATAGGTGTGCTGGTAGCTTTAGTATGGTTTTGTTTGTTATCATGTGGGTAAATGCCCAAAAGTGGGATTGTTGGGTCATAAGGGAGCTCTATGTGGAGTCTTTTGAGGAACCTCGATACTGCTTTCCACAGTGGTTGAAAAAGTTTACACTCCCACCAACAATGTAGTAAAGTTCCCTTCTGGGCACATCCCCTCCAGCACCTGTTGTTATTAGAGTTCTTGATTATAGCCATTCTAACTGGGGTGAGGTGGTACCTCAATGTTGTTTTTATTTGCAATTCTTTTATGTCTAGAGAGGTTGAGCATTTCTTCTTGTGTTTATTGGCCATCCTTCTTTCCTCTTCAGAGAAGTTTCTCTTTAAGTCTTTAGCCCACTTATTAATTGGGCATTTGTTTCTTTGAGGATTTGTTGTTGAGAGATTTAATTTTTTGTGTTCCAAGTATATTTTAGATATGAGACCATTGTGCATTGTATGGCTAGTACAGATCTTCTCCCAATCTTTGGACTTTCTAGTGATCTTGCTAGCTATGTCCTTTGCCATGCAGAAGCTCTGCAATTTCATGCAATCCCATTTGTCCCATTTATCTTTGTTTTTTTTTTTTTTTTTTTTTTTTTTTTTTGTATTTCTGGGTCTCTATTAAGAAATTTCGGCCTGTGCCAAGGAGAACTAGGGTTTCTCCTATTCCGTCCCGTAATGTTTTCAGAGTAAGACTTGAAACTTTTAGAGTTTCAAATATTACAGGAAGATCTTGGATTCATGTTGAGTGGATGTGAGTAGATTAAGCTCTTGCAAAATTCGTGTGTGGGGGGGGCGGGTTATGTTTATTATTGAAATCAAGGATTAGGAACTTGGTTCCTTTTTCTGAGATATACATTATGGTGTATCTTTGTTGGTGGTAGGCTCTGATTGCTTGCCTTTTCCTGACGTGTACAATCCAACTCTATTTTTCAATTAAAGTTCTTTAATTATTATTGAACTTATAGTGCTCTGATATTGCTTTGTCTTTAGTCTGCCATCTAGGATCTTCTTTTCCTCTTAAATGTTAACATTCAATATAAATTTTACCTCCTGACTGATTTCCCCCTTTAATCTGCATTTTGCAATAAGTATTATAATACCTTTGATCTCTGTATTCATGAAGAAAAACCGTTTCGAATTCTTTGTTTAATGTAATAATACCTGGACAGAGTTGTTAGCACCAAGACCTTAAATTTTCTTTTGTAGTTTTAGTTTAAAATAACCTTCCTCCATGTTTTTAGCATAGGTAGATAAAGAATTCCCACAATGCCTCACAATTTTTATATTTCACTTTGTCTATGTGTCTTTGTCCCTGCTAAATTTTTCTGGATGCCTGTATTAGCTACCCCAACCCCTGCAAAGCTGTTGCTGCTACCCAATTTCCTGCCACTGCAACTCAGCAATTACAGTCACACTTACCCTTTCCCTGGTATTCCCTTTCTCTGCTACTCATTTTGCTACCCATAAATCTTATCACCATGATTCCAGCCACCTGATCCCTGACACCCTTGTCTCTGCTACCGCATTCCCAAACAAAGCAAGGCAAGAGTAGGCACAGACAGTCGACTTGGGTACTCCTCTTGCAAGTACAATGGGGCGTTATTCCTCAGGTATTTATTATGAGGGACTAACTAGTGGTGAAAAGAGAAGAGGTTACTCAGAGGGGACTAAAATCCAAGGATATCAACTTATAACTTGTTTCTAAGAAAAGCAGACCCTAAGGTGAAAGTTAATGAAAAAAGAAAATTTGACAAAAATATTGGCGATGATATAAAAAGTTTAGCTGAGTCTCTTGTACCAGTGATATGAATTATTTTATGACATAGATATGTAACTACTTTGCATTTTAAAAAGTATATGAAGATGCACATTTATGTGATACTTATATTAATTTATGGAATAGTTGCATATGATCATGTTAATGATATTCAATAGTTTATGCTTTATGATATGCTGATTACTCTGCCTTTAGCAATATGAATTGAGCTCTCTAAAAATAAATGGAATTGCAATGTCAAATACTACAAGGAGATTACTGAGGCTAATACCAAAACGAAAGCTGATAAAGAAAACTGAAAAAAACTACAAGTTTGAAGGGAAGGGATCAGTGGTATATTACTAGCCTTTTAAACATTCTTAGAAAGCAGAACATGATTTTTGATTCTTGCATTTTGGAACCTCTTTAATGAGTAAAACAAACAATTATCGAAATGACTGAAAATCCACTGACATGAATTATTAGATTAACATTATACTCAAAGTTGCCTTGAGATGCAGGCAGGCTTTATTCCTTTCCTATTAAATTAATGGAATAAGCTTACTTTTGAATGGTTGGACACTCCATGACACTTGTTCCAAAACAAGAAAAGATACTGGAGAGAAAAAAAAGAGGAAGGAGACTCAAGGCTGCTGAAATTAGCATATTTTCCATTTGGACTTTAATGGGTTGTTACTACAAAGAATTAGAATTTCATCTTAAGATAATAATTTCAAAATGGATGTGCTAAAGGATAGCTTCGAAATGTAATATTTAATGCTGTTGGATTACTTAAAGACAAAGGTTTACAGAAAACCTGAAATTCCAGAGAAACTGTAATGTACCAATAAACACCTAGAATAAACATAATTTAAAAATTCACCTGTTCAAAGCAAACCCTGGCAGGAAAGTCCGCGAGTCACTTATCTCCAAATAAGAAGTGGCTCTGTGCCTCAATTGGGAGAAGGCTCACCTTGAGCTCAAGAATTCAAGGATATGTTAATACCCAGGCCCTGAGTTCAAGCCCCATGGCTGACAAGAAGAAATTTTAAAGAATTAAACCATTAGGGCCAGAAGGAGACTCAGTGGTAGAATGTTTGTCTTGCATGCATGAGGTCCTGGGTTCAATTCCTCAGCACCACATAAGCAGAAAAAACTGGAAGTGGCACTGTGGCTAAAGTGGAAGTGTGCTAGCCTTGAGCTGAACAGCTCAGGGACAGCACCCAGACACAGAGGTCAGGCCCCCCTATCACCACCACCACCACCAACAACAACAACAACAGTTAAAGCATCAAACAGCCTGAAGATGTTGTCCAAAATAATGAATGCAGCATTATCCATTTACATGACTTAGTGAATTGAAACCTAGTTTACCTACCAGTGGAGATGGTAGGCATTTTGTGTGTGTGCCAAAGCCTGCAAAATTATTTTGTACTTTAACAGGGAGGGAGAAAGGAGGAAATGGGGGGGAGGAATGAGGTGTTTGGTGGACTTGCCTTTTGATTCACTGATTGTTTTCTGGAGTCAAATTCAGAGTAATTCTGCTTGCAATCCTAGTTACATGGGGAATTAAGAAGCCATGTCCTGGAAGTGGTTTTGTCCTGTCCTTGGCCTGGTTCTAATCACCACTGGATAATCCAAGCCCCACTTCAGGAACAAGATGCCTTGAAGACTACTGATCCATTGAGCAGGTGGACCTAACCACAGCCAGAATAGGTAGAAAATGCAATTCCGAGGGCAGCCCTGAAAATCTACAGGAGGTAGAATTTTTTATATATTTTTATTGTAAAAATACTGTACAGAGGGCTCAGAGTACAGGACTAGGTAATGAATACATTTCTTATACAGCATTGTTACCTCCTCCTTTGTTTTTCCCCTGCCATCTTTTCCCTCCCTATATCTCCAACTCCTCCCTCCTCGACCCCTGCCTGACATTTTAAATTCATTTTCGACACAGTGTCTTGTACATCTCATTGTCACAATGGATCAACCTGCATCCCCATTAAAGCATTCTGCCCTTCCACTCCCCAAATTACAAATATATATATACGATGCAGAATACTTGAATCAAACAGGGGTATACCGTGGGGGGATGAACCTATAAAAGAAAGAAAGGAAAAACCACTTGTGTCTCTGACTTGGGGTACATTTCGCTTAACATCATCTTGTATGGTCATATGTTCTCAGCCTTTGATCTTCTCTGCTTGTCCTAGACATGTTCTAATCCTTGCAAACAAAGGTAAAACAAGGTAAACCATGGGTCCTTTGTTTCTTTGGGTCTGCTTACTTCACTTAATATAATTTTTACCAAGTCTTTCCATTTCCTAACATATGGAGCAATGTCATTTTTTCTGATGGAAGCATAGAATTCCAGTGTGTGTGTGTGTGTGTGTGTGTGTGTGTGTGTGTGTGTGTGTGTGTGTGTGTACCACATTTTCTTGATCCATTCATCTGCTGAGGTGCATCAGGGTTGGTTCCATATCATAGCTATGGTGAATAATACTGCAATAAACATGGTTTTGTTGGTAGCTTTGTGATCATTTGGGTAAGTGCGCAAAAGTGGGGTTGCTGGGTCATTGGGGAGCTCTACATGGAGTTTTTGAAGAAATTCCATACTGCTTTCCAAAATGGTTAAACAAGTTTACTCTCCTCCCAATAATCCAGTAGGGTTCCCTTTTCGCTACATCCCCACCAGCATCTGTCATTATTACATTTATTGATTATAGCCATTCTAACTGGAGTGAGGTGCAACCTCAATGTTTTGATTTGCATTTCTTTTATGACTAGAAAAGTTGAGAATTTCTTCATGTGTCTAATGGACATTTTTTATTTCATCTTCAAAGAAGTCTCTCTTTAAGTCTTCAGCCCACTTAGTTATTGGGCAGTTGTTCCTTTGAGGATTTGTTGTTGTGGGATTTATGATTTTGAGTCCTAAGTATATTTTAGATATAAGACTTTGTCTGTTTTATGACTCATGAATAACTTCTCCCAGTAAGTGGGCTTTTAATTGATCTTGCTCTCTATGAGCTTCACCTTGGAGATGCTCTGCTTGTTACATGCAATCCCATTTCTACAACCTTTCTTTGATTTGTTTTTTCTTGTTCTCTATTAAGAACATTTTGGCATGTGCTAAATAGCCCTTGAGTTTCTCTTATCCTTCATGTAATGTTTTCACGGTGTCTGCTTTTATTTTGAGGTCTTTGATCCATTTGGACTTGATTCTCATGCAGGCTGATATATATATATAGATATATCTATATCTATATCTATCTATATATACTCATATATAGATAGATATAGATATAGATATATATGGATCTAGCTTTAGTTTTCTACAGGTGTTTAACCAATTTTGCCAACACCATTTACTGAAAAGGCTGTCTTTCTTCCATTCTATTTTATTAGCTTCCTTGTCAAAGATCAGGTGGCTATAGGTCACTTGGTTCATTTCTGAGTCCTCAGTCCTATTCCATTGGTCCTCAGGTCTGTTCTTGTGCCAGTATAAAGATGTTCTTATTACTATGGCGTTTCACTATAGTTTGAAATTTGGAACTGATAATGCTCCAGTGCTGTTCTTTTGGCTAAGGACTGACGAATCTACAGCCAGCATTATACTTAATGGTGAAAAGTTAAAGTCATTTCTTATAAATTCAGGAAAGAGATAAGGAAGTCTGCTCTCTCCACTCCTCTTCAACTTAGTATAAGAATGTTAGCTGGGACAATAAGACAAGATGGAAAATTAAAGGGAATCCAAATAGGGAAAGATGAAGTAAAACATACAAGATGACCAATGGAGTAGAATTGAAAACCCAGAAATGAATCTACAGTCCCATAGGCATCTAATTTTCGGTAAGGAAGATAAAAAATAGAATGGAAGAAAGACAGCCTCTTCAGTAAATGGTGCTGGCAAAATTGGTTAACTACTTGTAGAAAAATAAAGCTAGATCTTTATTTATCACACTGCACCAGAATCAACTCCAAATGTATTAAAGACGTATGAATCAAAGCAGACACTCTGAAATTTTTACCGGATGGAATAGCAGAAACCCTAGGTCTCCTTGGCACAGGCTGAAATTTTCTTAATAGAGATCCAGAAATACAAAAAAAATCAAAGACAAATGGGAAAAATGGGATTGCATGAAATTGCAGAGCTTCTGCATGGCAAAGGCATAGCTAGCAAGATCACTAGAAAGCCCATGGATTGGGAGAAGATCTGCACTAGCCACACAATGGACAAGGGTCTCATATCTAAAATATACTTGGAACACAAAAAATTAAACCCCCCAACAACAAATCTTCAAAGCAACAACTGCCCAATAAATAAGTGGCCTAAAGACTTAAAGAGAAACTTCTCTGAAGCGGAAAGAAAGATAGCCAATAAACACATGAAGAAATGCTCCTTAGTAATGAAAGAAATGCAAATAAAAACAGCATTGAAATACCCCTAACCCCAGTTAGAATGGCTATAATCAAGAACTCTAATAACAACAGATGCTGGAGGGGATGTAGACAGAAGGGAACCTTACAGTACTATTGGTGGCAGTGTAAACTTGTTCAACCACTTTGGAAAGCAATATGGAGGTTCCTCAAAAGATTGCACATAGAGCTCTCCTATGACCCAGCAATCTCACTTTTGGGCATTTACGCAAATGTTCACAAACAAGTCCACAGTAAAACTTCCAACACGACTATGATTATTTCATCATTATTTACCATAGCTAAGATATGGAACAAACGCAGATGTCCCTCAGTAGATGAATGGATCAAGAAAATGTGGTATATATACAAAATGGAATCTATGCTTCCATCAGAAAGAATGACATTGCCCCATTTGTTAGGAAATGGAAAGACTTGGAAAAAATTATATTAAGTGAAGTAAGCCAGACCCTAAGAAACACACCTCCCATGATCTTCCTTATTTGCAGTAAATAGAATATGTCTGAGTCAAGCAGAATAGGTCAAATAAGTTGATGTCAGGTCAATGAACCCTAAGATATGTATTCAAATGTTTTTTTTTTCTTTCATGGGATTGTTTCTAACACATTTATAAGATTATTTCTTTGTCGGTTTGTATGTCCCTCCCCCATGGTATAACCCCTGATATTGGTATAATTTCTGGAGAGGAATGGCAAAAACAAATCATTTAACTAGGGATACAGGTGGACCCATTGCAACAATAAGATGTACAAGTCACTATGTCGAAATCGAACTTTACAACTTTGGTGGTGGGGAGCAGGATTGGGTGGCGACGCAAGGGGAGGATGGGAATGGATGGATCTGGGAAACAAAGTGGGAGGCTACAACGCTTCAGAAGAAATGTACTCATTATCTTGCCCAGGTAATTTTAACCCCTCTGTACAATATTTTCACAAGAAAAAAAAATTTAAAAAAAGAAAACAAAACCGGAAGATGACATGATCTTGTATTTAATGGACTCCAAGGACTCCATTCCCAGGTTACTTGAGCTGATCAGAAACTGTGGCCAACTAGCAGAATATAATTTTGTCTCAATAAAACCAACAAAGAAAGAAATAAATAATAAACAAGAAAGGAATACACAGTTGGAAATTGGGGCTAATTTTGTCATTATGTTTTGTGAAGTCAAGTTCCCTATACAAATGCAACTCATATATAATGCTCAGTTGTGTTTTAAATTTTGTCTTAATTACAGAATATTTCTAGATGAAAAAGAGCTCATGATTCCCAACCAAATATTGTAAAAAGTAAGCATCATTCTGTTAGATTCCAAAGAAATGATGAAGGATTAAAAAGTTTAAGCCTGGATAAATAGGAAAGTTCATTTAATGTAGGACTTTGTAGACCTAGCTAAATTAGAATTTAGATTTAAAATAGATATTTTTTGTTTGTAATTTAATATTCTAAAGGATACTACAAAATTCTTTTCAAGTGAAAGATTTAATTTACAAATTCACAAATGATTCTGGCATTCTAATTGACTAGAGTAGTCTTTCAAGTGAGGTATAACTAGAACTTAGTTAATAGATAATCTCAACAGTTCTTCTGTAAAATGATAATGTGAAAAATCTAGACAAATTGCCAACAAATTGATGATATTAATTTATAAATATAGAAAAAGAGCAATCTTTTGAGACTTTGGTATAACATGGTATAAGGAGAGTAATTGTGTGACATTTTTTTTTCCTCCTATACATAACACAGGAAGAAATTTCCTTAGTTATGTACCTCTGTACACAATGAGAAAAATGCTGGGTTAGAGGTTTGTTTTTATTTTGTTTTTGTTGTTTGGTTTGTCCTAGGACTTAACCTCTGGGTTTGGGCACTGTCCCTGAACCTGATTATGCTCAAGGCTTCTGCTCTACCACTTGAACCTCAGTGCCACTTGGATCTGGCTTTTCCTTATGAGTTTATTGGAGATAAGAATCCAAGGAACTTTTCTGCCTGGGTGAGCTTTCAACCATAATCTTAAAATCTTAATATTAAGATATACAGATCTCCTGAATATCTATGATAGATAATATATATATATGTAATAAAAAACATAAAATAAAAATAAATAATATTTGCAAGTGTTCTGATCTCAAGAATACCACTGCGGGGAAAATGATGTAGCAAAGTGTAGTGTAGTATTCTTTCCACAATAGGAAGTACATCACATTAGCAGAAGTGTAGTATATTTTCACAATAGTGATAAACTAGTCATGAATTTAGGGAATTTTAAGTTGCACCTTACAAGTTGGAAACTGTTGGGCTAGGATGATTTTACGGCATAAAAACTTGGGATTGATTGTCATAGAAATAATAGCTTAATCTGATGAACAAACGTTTACTCTTACGGAATTATTTATTGGAAGTGGCGCTGTAGCTCAAGCGGTAGAGCACTCACCTTGAGCTGCAGAGCCCAGGGACAGCGCCCAAGCCAAGAGTTCAAGCCCCACGACTGACCAAAAAAAAAAAAAAAGGAATTATTATGGATACTTCATAGTTTTATCATCTACAAGAACGTGTCTATTTTTTCTGTTGACTTTTAAGTATGTAATGCCTCATTGAAAAATGCATCTATTGCAGAATTAAATAAAATGCAAAGAGGTACTATTTTGAATGTCTCTGGTATGGCATTTTCAGAATTTGAAAGTGAGTAGTTAGTAGTCATAGGAATGTTGAGGAACAGATATATTCTGTCCTCTTAACAATTAGTCAGTTTTCAAAGTTAGGAGTTTCCATAGATGTGAACTGTTTTCTGTTTTAGTATGAGACAATACTAAAATAATGTTTTTTCCAAAGAATGGCAAGTATATTCTGAAAATATTGTATAGTTTGATAACAGTTGATGTCCCTCTGATAAAGAAAGAGCTAATTCAAATTAGCAGCCAAAATGTTCATTTTTTAAAAGGTACTATACATAGAATAATATTTACTATACAAATACAGTGAAATTATATTTTATGTAGCTATTTTTTAACTTAATTTTAATGTCAAGGTGATATATAGAAGGGATTACAGTAACTGTAAGATATTGAATACATGACATGTCAAAATTTTTACCCCCTCCCTCATTTTTCTCACACTTTTCTTCACCCCAATACCCCTCACAAGTTGTGATGTAAATTTTCAACATGTTGTCCTGTGAGTATTGCTATTGCATTGGTTTGCTTTTGTCCTTTGTCTCGACATTTTATTGTTATTCTTCCCTTGCCAAATGAAGATAAATATATATACAATATACAGGATACTGAAATAAAATACAATTCTGGACATACCAAAGGGGAAAACACAAAAGAAAAAAAGAAATCACATCGTACCTTAAAAACAACAACCACAAAGAAAAACTGTTCTTTCCATATCTAGCAGTTTATTTTGCTCAGCATCATTTCATATGGTCATTTATACATAGCTATGGAGCCATTCTGCTCATCTGCTAGGACTATCTTAGATATTTCCTAGTTATTACAAATGAAGGAAACCATGGAATCTGTTTCTTTGTGTCTTGCTTATTTTTCTTAGTAGGATTTTTCCAAGTCTTTCCATTTCCTTATGAATTGGAAGCATAGACTTACTCTGTACATATATAAACCACATTTTGTCAATTCGTTCATTTATTGAGTGGCATATTGCTTTAAAACATGATTGCATGTAAGTAACACTTAAGACCATTCAAAAATGACAGATGCAAATTGTCATGTCAAAAACGAGCTTTACAATGTCGGTGGAGGGGAGCGGGGGGAAGGATTGGGTGGGGGAGAGGGGGGAGGCTGGGAAGGGAGTTGAAGGGTAAACAAAGGAGGAGGCTGCAATGCTGGGTAAGAAATGTACGCATTATCCTGCCCATGTAATTGTAGCCCCTCTGTACATTATGTTCACAAATAAAATTTAAAAAATGACAGATGCCACCTCACTAGATATACTAATATCATGATTTCTAAGTAAGATAGTATTTTATGGTGGTACAAGTGTTGAGATATAGGATGAGTCTAAGGTATATATTGCACTGAATTAGACAGGAAATATCCAATATCATGTAGGATAAATATGGTAGTGACAAAATATTTCCCTTGAGAAAGATATAGGAGGCTGCCAGAAGTATGAAGTAGTTCAGATAATTTTTAAGAACTTAGAAATTCAAGCTCAATTATGTCTCTTTAAATAATAGTTATGTAAGTGGAAGGGCAAAAGAAGGGTAAGAGAAGAAAATAACTGACAGTAGATCATTGTCCCAAGTTAAAGTATAAAAAGACATAATCTGTAACTTCTAAGTTAAAGTGAGACCAATATAATACGTCCCACTTAATTTAGGTACATGCAAAATATTTACTTGGCTTTTCCCTACTTATATGCTCCAAAATAAATGAACAGTTATAAGAAAAGTTATGTGATTGCCATTGCTTCAACTTGAACACTAACTGTGCTCAGCCCTATTTTCTCACTTTGCACTTGGAAAACAGTCCCTAAGTTGATGATGTTGTGGCTGATTAGAGTCAGAGTTAGGGGCTTCTACTTGTACAATTATCCCATAATAGGTTAAAGCAGTTTTCCCCCAAGATATCCAACTACATTGTCTGAATCTGTACTTTGAACACACCCTTACAACTGAGCACATTATTTGAAATTATACTTCAGCTTTTCTTGGCACATTCTACTTTGTGCCTTTGTCTTCTTTGCACATTCCTTTTCAGTTCATAGTTGCTCTATTTCCATTTCATCTGTACAAATTGCTAAGAACATTGTTCAACTACCACTTCTTGTTTGTACACGCCCAGTCTATGAATGAAGGTACTTTGTCCATGTTAAGCAATAGGGTAATACTCACTCTCTGAGGAGAAAAGTTCCACAATATAACCCTATGCCCACATTAAAGGATATAGAATTTAAAGCATTTTGAGACAAACAGTGATATTAGAATTGAAAGGCTTCTTAGGGACATTTTCCTGGAGTTCATTAGTTTACCCAGGAGAAATATATATATCCACAAAATTTGGAGCTATTTAGTAAGTATCCGAATTAACATTAGATCCTAGATGTTGTGTTAATACAAGTCACGATTGTATTATTGTTAAATCAGAATCCTTCACTACTTGACAATGTGTATGAGAAAATGAAAGAAAGGCATTAAAATAAAATGTCTTATCTTTTTAGGAATTTAATCCTAGGAGTGAGAGTAATGTCTGAACTTTTCCATTCAATAAAAGCTTGAAGTTTATAAGAACATTATCCTACATATAAGAATTATTGTCAGGTTGGTTGACATGGTTATTTCAGCATGGAGATTTACCTAACAAGAATTAGATTTCAATAGTGTATATGGCAGTTATGATGTGTCAATGGCTATTGAGGCATTTTCTATTCTAAAGAGGAATAAATTCCTGGAGTCTTCCGTCACATCAGTAAAGCTGTATATTCAACCTAATAATTGGTGTTACTTGTCCTACATTTATAATGAGTAGGCTGATAAGATATCCAAATATATCTAAATATATTTCAATAAAATCCCACAGATATGGGTAGATGGGTCACTAATTGGTACTTTAGGACAAATTAGGCCTGTCTGTTCAAGCTAAAATCTCCTGGCTAAATAAAGTTTTCAAAAATACTCACACAATACCAATGAGTAAAGTTCATGACAGTTATATCTGTATAATATTTCTAAGGTCAGGATTAAAGCATTTATACCCAACATTTAGAATCAACATGATCTGTAGAATTAATGGATCCAGAATTTATGTCTTCACATTCATATCTCAACATTTTACCAATATGACTTTCACCAAAACACTATTCTTATTGAAGTTGTCTATGTCCTTTTACTTTCCAAATCCAAACAGTAGATTTCCTTCAATATCTTTCTGAAAATTATTTCCTTCCTTTTCTTCTGTAAATCTGTGTTTATTACTTTTTTGTTTCCTTATTTATCTATTGCCTCCATCTTCTCCACACTGCTACTCACATTGTTCACACTTTAGTCAGAACTTTCCTTTTATTCTTCCCTTTAATAATGTCCCTGATTTCATTATTATTTTTCCTATTTATATTCATGGATATTTTGATGATGTTCAAACAGACTTGCATCTGTTTAACATAAACCTTAGAACTAGCAGAGAGTTTCATCCTCTAAATCCATCTTTTCCACCTGTAGTCCTTATCACCAAGAATGTAACTAACACAGTTAGGAGACAGAGATGTGGAAACACTGTAGATTTCCTCTTACCCTACCTCCATCCATTAGATAAGATGAATGATCAAGATTTTCTCAGTTTCTGTCACTAATGTAATTTCTATGTACTCCTTTTTATGCCCCTGACACAAGCCTATTGCAAATACTCGTCACCAGTCACTCAGTCCTAAAACAACTGTTTACAAAGTATGCATTTCTCCCCATAGTCTTTTCATATTGGTCCTCTCCATCACTCAATGACTCTCCTTGTAAACACACAGAGTGAAGAACTCAGACAAAAATTCTAGTATCATTATTTACTCACAACATTGACTGGTGATCTTACATTTCTCATCTGGAAATGGATTTAATCTACCAGAAATATTGAAGAATATATTTGTTGAATTCTAGAGCAAGGAAAAAGAAAAGTGAAGAGTCCTTACATTTTCTACCTTAGCTTTCAAATAAGGAAAGAGTCAAATTCAGTTTGTTGGTATAAAGTCAGAAATAGTTTCATGCTGAAATAAAAATAAATTTTAAATCCTGGCTCTAGAGCCTGTATCCTTTTATGGTACCTGCAGATATATAAGTAGTATTATGTAAATTGTGTCATGTATTTACAGCTGTAATGAAGAACATACTCTTAATATATCATTGTAAAACATTGGTTATTGAATGGTATCCATATGAGAATGTTATTTGAACTAATCACACAAAGTTGGAACCTACATCTTAGTCCATCAAAATATGGAAATAAACGATTTTATTGATAAGAAAATAATACCACCAAGAAAGGTGAGTATACATTAGAAAGACTGCTGGAAAAACATTAGGGTTTTTACTGACTCTACCTGCTTATTTGATTGTATTTCCTGATATTCAAACTCTCCTCTTGTTATTCTGTTTTTGTTTTTTATTTTGGTTCGTCATGGGGCCTGAACTCTGGGCCTGGCACTGTTCCTCAGCTCTTCAGCTCAATGCACTCTACCCCTTGAGCCACAGTGCCACTTCTTTCTTTTTCTGCTTATGTGGTGGTGAGGAATCAAACCCAGAGCCTCATGTAGGCAAGGCCAGCACTCTGCCACTGAGCCA
Organism: Dipodomys spectabilis; assembly: GCF_019054845.1. Classification (NCBI taxonomy): domain Eukaryota; kingdom Metazoa; phylum Chordata; class Mammalia; order Rodentia; family Heteromyidae; genus Dipodomys; species Dipodomys spectabilis. The sequence goes on along the minus strand of NW_024871638.1, from coordinate 22,539 downwards.
AATTCCCAGCCCTCCTCATTTTATTCTTATTGTATGTAGTCCAACACTGTTTATAACTATGCATTCAATGTGGGAAATCCAACTTCAAAGATGTCTAAGTTTTTTTTTTTCCTTTTCAATCACAACATCGTCATTATCAGGCTACACTCTGGTCATCATCCTCTCCATCAAAATTATTATTAGCATTATAAGTGTTAATTATTGAACGTCAGATATGTGTGTATTATTTTATTGTTATTTGTCTTTTGATTAATAATTTTAATGTTACCACTGTGCATGCGTCCATATTGAAATTTTGAACAAATAAACAAAAAACTAAACCATATCAGATAGCTTGACTACTTGCTTATAACAAATTATGGAATAGATTTTTTTGAAGCATTGCAAATTCCTAATCAGTATGAATTAACTTCCTCATCCCCTAACTACAATCAAATATTTAAGAATTTGGGCAGAACCTTTTCAAGTAATATACTGTAAATGTTACTAAAATATCATGTGTATATCAAAAATTCTCTTGAAAGTAATAAACTCTACTTTCTATTAAAATATTAGCTTTTTTATTGTAGGAAACTTTTAGAAAAAGAGACTGTATATCTTTCAAATGAAAAAGGTCAAAAATAGTAGCATAAATATTTTAGAGGGAGTCTGTCTTCTCTCTCTCGCCATCTCTCTCTGTATATATATATCTGTCTTCTATATATATGTGTTATGTATACAATAGTACATTTTTAGATATTATTTTTCCTCAGAAATATATACATATATAAAAATTTATGTGTAGAATGATATACATTATAGTGAAACAAGCAACTTAAAATATAATTAAAATTAAAAAAAAAAAAAAAACTTCATGAAACCAAGTGCCTGTAACTGACCCTTATAATAGGAGCTATTCAGGGTGCTGAGATCTTAGAACTGTTTTCTAAACTAGCCCAGACAGAAAAGTACTTGTTAGATTCTTATCTCCAATTAACCATTAAAAACAACACCCACAACAACAAAATTGATCACATTAATTTCACAAAGACCTCTTTTAACTGCTGTGAACATTTCTTAGAAACATGAATACATAGCCCTGGAAAATGTTAAGTAAAAAGTCCAGAATAATTACGTCTATGTTAAAGACATGACTATTTAGATTGTTTAAGATATTTAGGTAATGATTAGAAGTTAAGAATAATGATAGATAGGTAATATATTGGGACTGTTTTTTTCATTCTATTTTACAATAGCAATAAAATGATATTTATAATCATTATATAAAATTACTCTTGCTTGGTATTTGAATTATCATAAGTGATAAATATTTTTAAATGATTTCCAAAGCAAAGGAATATCAATTCTTTTGTAATTTCAAAAAGATTAAGAAAATGATTTCAAGGCTGGTTCACTCTAAGTCTATATTTGTTTTCTTGTTCTAGTTTTCATATGTTAGTAGAAATTAAATTTCCAAAAATTTAATGGATATTGGCATTCAGGAACATCTTCACATACACTAATATTGGAGTCCCTTAAGTTGAATTGTTTTATTTCATTTGTTGCTCACAAATAAATCAAGATTATTTTGTATTTTGTTCTTTTCACTGCTTTTGGCTCTTATCTTGAGAATATGTTTTTCCTAGCAAAGTAGAGATAAGCAATTGGATTAAGTAAGTAACATATGACTTTCATAAAATGCAGATGCATAGATTTGGGTCTTCTGTCATTTGCTAAAACTTCCTTCCAGAAACGTTTCTCAATTACTTAGAAGTTTTTCCCCTTCCCCTCCACAAATTATACTGACATCAAATACAGTGAAAGCAGGGGTTATACTGTGGAGGAGGGAGCAACAAAGAAATAATCTTATAAATGTGTTAGAAACAATCGCATGAGAGAAAAAATAACATTTGAATACATATTTTAGGGTTCATTTCCCTAACATCACCTTATCTGACCTTTTCTGCTTGACTCAGACATATACTAGATATTGCAAATAAGGGGAAGCATCGGGGAAAAAATAGGGCTACAAGTGGACCCATTGCAACAATGAGATGTACAAGTCATTATGTCAAAAAGGAATTTACAACTTTGGTGGAGGGGTAGCGGGGAGGATTGTGTGGGGAGGGGGGGAGGGAGGGAAGGGATGGGAAGGGGACACAAAGGAGGAGGCTACAATGCTTGATAAGAAATGTACTCATTATCTTGTCCATGTAATTGTAACCCCTCTGTACATTATTTTCACAATAAAAAAATAAAAATAATAAAAATATTACTTAGAAGTGATGCATAATTCCTAGGTAGTCCAGTTATCACATATACTTTTGGATTGAGTTATCTCTGTATAAACTCAAACGGACAAAATACCCTCAAAATAAACAGAAATCACATCTTTGTTTTAAATGCAGTAGTTTACAAAGAGTTTTTCGCCAACACCAAAAACATCTTTTTAGCTATTCTGCATTTTGTGTGAAGAAGTATTAACAATAGTTTTTTTTCCTGACATGCAATTCACTTACAATATATTATCTCTTTTTATTATATACATTTTAGTGCTTTGGAAGTAAATTGTACCTTCATAGGTTTTCAAAGCCTAATTTTCACAAACTTGCATCTTCAAATAGAAATGCTATAAATTTTAGAACAGTCATTAAAATAGATGTAAAATTCAGTTACAGGAATTTGTTCAGCATACATCCTCTATAGTGTGTCTTTTCAAAATTTGTTTTTGGGGATTATTTCCGGGGTCTCAAGCATACTATTGAATTTCACTGTCAATAAACTACATTCTCTGTCCAAAAAAGTTTTTTACTTCTGTTTAATACATTCATAGAATTGTAATGCCTGGATCCTATACAATTCTGTTTCACCTTTTGAAGACTTCAAAACTTGTTTGCTAAAATGATTGCAGTATTATACAAATCGATCACTATGAGAAATATATCAATTTCTTCACAAATGCATTACTATATTTTGCGTCCTCTTTTTATATTATGGTCATACTAGTGAGTTTTCATTTTATTATTTCTTACACACCAAAGAGTAGCTTATTTCATATGCTCCTCCTACTGACTATTAATTTACATATGTTATTTAAAGAAATATCCTATTCAGGAAAAAATTTATATAGAATTAGAAGATATAAAAATACTTAAGTTTCAGAATCATTGTAGCACTAACAAATATGTGCCCTCTATCTGTTGGATATGGTTTCATTTCTGTTTTAATGACCTTTGAATTATGAAAGGTTATCACTTGATATAATCAAGTTCTTGCTTTTCTTTAGCAACTAATGTTTTCCATGTCAAATTTTTAGAAACCTTACTGATCCAATGTCATGAATTTTTACATTTATGTTTTATAGGTTTTTACATCTTACATTTAGTTTGATAATCATTCTTTATAAGGATTGAGGTAGGCCAAGTGCCGGTGGCTCACGCCTGTAATCCTAGCTACTCAGGAGGCTGAGATCTGAGGATCGTGGTTTAAAGCCAGCCCTGGCAGGAAAGTCCATGAGATTCTTATCTCCAATAAACCACTAGAAAACCGGAAGTTTTGCTGTTGCTCAAAGCGGTAGAGTGCTCACCTTGAGCTGAAGAGCACACGGACAGCGCCCATGCCCAGAGTTCAAACCCCATGACCGGGATACCAACAAACAAACAAAGGATTGAGGTAGTAGTCTAAGATCATTCTTTAAATCTAGAGAGGCAATAGTGCCAATACAACCATTTAAGATTCTGTTTTTATTTCATAAAGTCATAGCATCCTTTTCAAAATCTGTGGACCATAAAACTAAGAATTTATTTTTGACAAATCTGTTACCTTCTTCTATGTGTCTGTTCTTATAGTAGAACTATGTTATCTTCACTAAATATGGTAATATGATTCAAAGCTAGTATGAAGGCTCAAGCTACACCATTTTACAAGATTTCTCTGACTGACTTGTATTCCTTGAATTTACATACGAGATTATTGAGCTGGTGAACCAATATTCTACAGAGATATCTAGATGTTTGATAGTCACTCATATTTCCCAACTTGTGAAAACACAAACCCCTGATATTATGTATAGAAAAATGTCTTTAGAGATTGCTCAAAGCAACTAAAATTAATTTAGGAATGAGTTAAGATTTAGATAACATTATAGCATAATAAAGTTGAATGATAACTACTTGAGCTGTACTGTAGAAGAGAGGGGGGGGAAGAATGGTGGACCACATAGGAGCTGTATGTCATTGGTATTGTTTCAAAAAACAGAAAGAATTCAGAGAAGAGAAGGAGAAAAATAAACTGTCCTGAATCTAGTTTGTTTTTTATCCACCTGATAGTTTGGACTGAAAGTCCGATAACATGGGAAAAATAAAATAGAAAATAAAGCATTGTATATAGCTGTTACAATGTAAAAAATTTGCAATAGGAATATAATTAATTTTAAAAGAAATAAGAGAAAGAATATCAATAACAATTGCTAAAGTGGATAGAAGATGGATCACATTTTATCATATATAATTTTGAAAAAGCATACTAGCAATGAAAATTTAAAAGTCATAACTTAAATACAATTTGTATTACAACTAGACAGTATAGTTCAGTGGTAAAACATTGGCCTAACATATGTGAAGCAATTGTGTGATCTCCCAAGCATTACAAAGTACACACAGAAAAAACCCACATAAACACACACACACACACACGCCACATACACATATTTGGAATACTGTTATTATCATATTAAACAGAGGAAATTATCACAAACAATAAAAGTACTTTAATATATAAAATCATAATATTGCTCATACTATTTAAAAGTTTAGTAGAAATAAAATACTCATAAGATAATTGGATTCTTATAGATTAAGTAAATTGAAAATTAAGATATAAAAGACATGTGAAATTTTCAAACAAGTTTTAAATAATAAACATTTTGAAACATGTATCCTTTTATTTTGACAAAAGATTGATGTTACTGGTGTTTTAACTCAAGATTTAGAATATGATAACCAGGTGCTCTATATCTTGCTAGGGATGGCTATATCTCTAATCATTTCACTCTGGAAATTTTATGATAAGTTCTCATAGTTTCCCAGTCTCTCCTGAATTACAAACCTTATTTACACTTCCCACCATAGTTAAAAAATGGAAACCACAAATCACTATGCCCAGCTCAAACAGTTTTTTTTTTTAATTAAAGTATAAATATTTCCAAAAAGTGACCATGTAATGAAGCCTTTTTAATAAAGTATGTGATTCTTAAAAATACAGTATTTGTTACCTGGACAAATATGTTTAGAACTATAAGAAAATAAATATATTTAAATTCACCAACCATATAAAATTTAAGAAAATAATTTTTAAATATTCACATGTTAACTATTTTGAAAGCAAAATATATGCCTGAATAATTTACATGTGTTAAAATTATGCAAAACTAAATTAACTAATCCTACAACTCTGAAAAAAGAATTGGCCTAAAGAAACGAAAATAATTAAGTTCAAAATTTGAAATTTAGAAAATTAAATGAAGTAACTTAAGTAACTGTAAGCCCTCTGTATATCAATTTTATAATAAAAAAATGCATTAACGAAGAAAGAAAAGTACCCATTGGACAATAGCGACAGGACAAGTATCAGTAGTTTTTTTTTGAGTGTGCAAAAAAAATCAATGGAAAAGATAACAATGTTCTTTCCATAATAAATGTACTCATTACCTTATTTATGTAACTGTATCCCCTCTGTACATTACCTTTACAATAAAATTAAATTGAAATTAAAAATAAACTAAATAATATACCAATTAAGAATTCGTAGAGAGCTAGGAAGGTGACTCAGTGGTAGAGCTCTTGACTTGCATGCTTGAGGCCCTGAGTTAGTTTCCTCAGCATCACATAAACAGGAAAAAAAAAGCCGGAAATGGCGCTGTGGCTCAAGTGGTGGAGTGCTAGCTTTGAACTAGCCTTGAGGAACAGCGCCCAGGCCCAGAGTTCAGGTCCCACGACCGGACTCCCCACCAAAAAAAAAAAAAAAAAGAGAATTACTAGAAACCATTGGTTAAAAACTTTTAAAAAACTGCCCTAAGTACCCAAGTAATATAATTTGATGATACTATTTAAATAGTTCAAATTCAGCAGAGAAGCCAAAAGTTTAAAAACTGTTACAAAGTAAAGTAATAAATCAGAATATTTACTACTAATAATAATCATAAGATGAATTTATAGTGGTAGTCAAATATGTAAGAAATGAGGAAATTTGCCATTCGTTTGCACTGAATAAGTGAGAAAGAATTTTCTAGGTCTTTTTAAATATATAATAACTTTAATGAAGAAGCTATTCATCATATGATAATTAGATGAAGCTGATATTAAAGAGCAGATTGTACTAAGTTTTTGGATGTTTAAGTATATACTTATTTTGGTTGTGGGAAATTGTGTTCATCTTGGGGTATTGTTTTTGTTAGACTGGTGTCATATCAGTGATTAATTTTAGGATAGGGGTTCCCTTTCCACAAGAACATGCACCTGATCTGTCTTTTTAGCCTCCCCATTATCAATGGCTTAAGAGTTGCACACCAACTTGCCTAGATTCCTACCTTGGCTGGCCTGGATTCTGCAGTCCTTCCAACCTCAACCTGTAGATAGTGCAGGAGGATGGAAATGATCCAATGCACCCAGCTATAGATTGAGAAAAATTTCTACTAATCTTTTGGCCTGGGTTCTGTTCGCAAGCTTCCTCAGTAGTTAAGGGTTCAGATGGGAGCCCCTGGTGCCAAGCAGTAAGAGTATTTCTTAAAGCAACTAGACATATATATGACTTAGGCATGTGAACACCTCAGGACAAGAATAAAAGAGCAGTGAAGCGTAGAGGACAGGCCTAATTTTAACTAGCTACTTGGAGGCTGAATAAGCTTAGCTAGCTACTCTGGAGGCTGAGATATGAAGACCACTATTCAAAGCCAGCCCAATCATGAAAATACATGCGATTATCTCTGAAAAACTAGAAGTAGAACAATGGCTCAAGTGGTAAACCTCTATCCTTGGTCACAGAAGCTTAAGCATGATGAATGAATGAATGAGCACTTGCACATGGGCATGTGTGTACACACATGCATGTGTACACACACATACACACACACACACACACACATGAGTATTTCAATGCGAAGTTCTTTTTTACCTTGCTGTACTCTATTTCCCTGTATTAGTTTACAAATTAACAAAATCAACTAAGCACCTATTTATATACAACTCATCATGTTTCTCTAAACTCAACTATCTTTTTGGAAGCATGCTTTTATTTGACCCAAATGTAAACTATTCAGGAATTTGATTCTTCTCCCTCAATTCTGTAGAATTAGATGATTGTTTAGCTTCCTCCAAGCAATATAATTTTGTGAAATCCTGCATCAAGCAACATATTTCTTTCACTAGAAGGGAAGCCTCTGTCAAACTATTAATAATAGGTTTTTCTTCTCCTTGCTAGTATCTGTAGTTTTATTATCTTCATATATTTCATGATCTGTCTGTGTATAACAAAGACTGCTGTAAAAACAAAAAGACTCTTCACAGCACTTATCATTTATATACCATCCATAGGTATGAAGGTGTTTAAATATTACTGAAATTGCTTTGGAACAAATCATGTTCATATTGACTATCGTGAAAAATAAGAATTGGTTTCTCAGCACTTTAGGTAAGAACTTTTTTGAAAGAAACAAAAGGAAAAGTAGGAACAACTCAACACATATATTCAAATGAAACAAAACAACCCAAGAAAACAAATTAATTCAGTACTCATGAACCTTCAGGAAATGCAAAGATTTAAAAAAAAAAAACATCAGCTATGACAAGCTTATGAAAATCCTGACTACATGGGAGTCTACTCTTGTGAGGATAGAGGTTAAAGCCCAGACTGGACAGAAATATCTGTACACAATGCCATGTACCTGTTATTCTAAATTCCAGGAAGAATAATATAACATGGACTGAGCCCAAGGTCATACACAAGTATCTGAAAAATAATCAGGATGATTTAGGGCTGGGGACATGACAAAGTGGTAAGAACACCCATTTAGGGGACACAAGACACTCAATTCAAACTCTAATATTTGGGTATTATGTAAAAAGCTATGATTTTAAATAATTGGAATAATTGTAAGATTTGAGTATTTGAGTGGAAAAATTCATGAGAAAGATAGATTGAACCCATGGTGCAATACTTTCAACTTAAGTGAAAATGTTTTATGGTACTTCAGACAAAACAGAGTTACCTTGCAAATGAGCATGGTTGTACATTTGGGTGATGGAAATACTTTACTTACACAGATGTAAATTAAATAGATTTTTTTAGGTAAATTGTACTTCTTGAACTAAGACCCTGGATGATGTCCCTGAGATTTTTCTCTCAAGACTACCACTCTACTACTTTGAGCCACAGTTCCAATTCTGATTTTCTGTTGGTTGTTTGGTGATAAGAGGATACTAGACATTCTTCCCCAGGATAGCTTCAAACCATGATTGTCAGATCTCAGCCTCCCGAGTAACCAGGATGCCAGGCATGAGCTGTCGATAGTTTTCATAATTTAGTAAATTGTACAGTTACCGAAGTTGTACATTATCATTATAACCTGTGTAATATATGTGTGTATGTATATATCAATGCATACGGATAGAAATATTTTAACATATTTTTGTATCTACAGTAGATTTATGAAATTATCCATTATAAAATAAAATGGAAACAAAAGTTAATAAGGATCAAAACAAAGGAAATTATCACATGTTTCTTGATGTTTAATGGAATACGAATTGCGAGAATCAGTTTGGGAAAACCATCTCTACGTTAACAAAATGGATAAGAGGTATTAATTCCAATCCATCTATTTGCCCATATTGTGCAACCTCACACATGAGTGTCAAAATCAAACAACACTTTTTGCCTTTGCTTTTAACTCACCTGTTATAATTTACGGGTTAGATGAAGTAATCAAATAAAGATTAAAATAATGTTATGTGAGGCTATGAATTAAAGCTGAAAATGATTTTAAACATGATAATAGCTAATTAACTTGCATATTTCTTACTTTTACTTTGTCATGTCCCTCATTCCCATATTAGGAAATTATATAGAAGGTTCTCACTGAATTATATGTACAATTATGAAAAAAAATGTATTGAAAGAATATGGGCACAATGTGGTTTTAGCTAATTGAGACCTGTAGGGGGAAGTGTGTTTTTGAGGACTTGCAATACATTGTGATGAAGATGAAGGGAGGGATGTGCTTATTCTGGAAAACTGGCTAGGGGATTGCTCCCATAAAGGTAGTGATGAATTCTTCCAAAAGGTTACAGTAAAATCACTTTCACAAGCATGTTCACTGCTGCACAATTCACCGTAGCCAAGTTACGGATACAGCCCAGATGCCCTTGGGCGGAATGCTGGTTGGAGAAAGTGTGGCACATATACACAATTGGATTGCACTTATCCATTTTTAAGACTGTTACATTATTTGCAAAGAAATGGATAGATCTAAAAATTTATTAAGTGAACAAAGTCAGAGCCAGACACACAAAGGACCCATGTTCTGTCTCATATTTGGAAGCTAGAAATTTATACAAGTTTACACAAAAATATTAACCAAAGCATGAGATTTGCAGAGGAGTATTTCAAAGGTGTAATTTCTTATAAAATTGAACTTTACTCCAACAAAATTAATAGCAGGAAACTATCGTTTGGACGATGTGAGTGGAAGTCAAAAGGAAGGAATAAAGAGAGTTATGGAAGAAGAGAGTGAAGGTATAATATTCAATGCAACTGTATAAAACTAGAAAAAATTAAAGTGGGATGAGGTTTGGAAGGGTGTGGAAAAGTTATATAAAGATCCATTATATTAAAAAAACTGATTTGATGAATGGAAATTCCCTTGTACAAGTATTTAAGATAAGAAAATTATAATCAAAAACAATGGAGACATCTGATCATAAATTCTATTTCCATCTCTTTTAAAAATAAAAATTATTTGTTCTATAATTTGATCAGAGGGATGGATTTTGTTGCTAGCTATATCATTGCACATCTGTCTCTCTCTTCCTCTTTCCTTCTCATGGTTCTCATAGGTAATATGATTACTCCATAATTATCCTACTTTATTTTGCTTTTATAGTTTTTGTACATCATTTCACTTTCTGCTCTGTCATTTCCCAATTCATTTACATATAAGGCATTATTTCCTATTTTCTCATTCCTAGAATAAGCTGCACATGAAGACACCACTAGTCCTCATTTTCAGTTTGTCCCTTTGAATACAGAGGAAAATCATTCCTCTGCTCTCTACCAAATCTCTACTCTCCAGTTAGAATAATTTAGAATAGTAAAAATGAAAAAAGAGAAAATAAATAATAGTGAAAAAACAGATGCAGAAAATTCACCGGAAAAACGATGAATATACACCTCTTCATCTAGAAGCCTACTGTGGACACTTAGACATTGTCCATGAGTTGGGGGCTCAAAGCAGATATTCATGGAATAACTGTGAAAGGCTGGATACCCCTGCACAGTACTTATACATGGAATAATACCAGAGTGGCTTCTTTATTTCATCATGATGCAGACACCAGTGGCCAAACTAAAGGCCTCTTGACCCCCTTGCTGCTGGGTATAGCAAAGAATCGCTGGATCTCCTTCTGTTGAACCATTATATCAAACCAGATCTGAAGCACAACTTAGAAGAAACTGCATTTGATATTACCAAAAGGATAAGTATGTATCACTACCTCTTTGAAGTTGTGGAAATCTGTACAAATTGTTCTCTTAAGTCCTAATGTTTCCATTAAGTTTCTTAAATTTCAAAATTGCCAGTCCATCCCATGTGTCCATACAAAATATTTTCACAATAACAAGCAACAGCAATATTTTACTTTAGAAATTCATGGATTCCATGGTATTCTTCCAAGTGAATTGCCTGACTTTGATGTCAAAATGTATTCGAGTTGTTTGTATACATCAATAATGTTATCTATAGAGTTTGTGATTTTTTTAAATCAGAAATAATTTTAACTTATCTGTTGAAATGAGTAGTAGAGAAACTTAAGATATTTCTGGTGCTTGTCTGAAAAAAGTATATTTTAAAATATTTATATTCTGTTTGTATAATGTCCATAATCTATTTCTTTCTCTCCTAGATATAATACTTTGAATTTGACATTATATTATAATATATAGGTCCATTAATAAATGTGTTCTTTCAGATTGCATTCCATATAGGAACAGTTTAAGATTCCTTTAATTCCTAGGTCCTTATAGAATTTTATTTCTTTGGGATAAAATGACAATGTTATCTTATTTCAAAAGTTTTATAAATATTATGCTATATAAAGGCCTTTCTAAAAAGGTGAAGATTGAATACACTCATGTCAAACTAACTTTTATTTCTATGAATTATATGTATTATTACACTTGTATATTTGTAATCAACTTTTTCATAACTGTTTTTCATTTCTTGCGTCTGAAGAATGAAAAATATGGAATACGTCACAAATTTTCATATCATCCTTGTGCAAAAGCCATGTTAATCTCTGTATTGTAATTCAGGTAGACATGCTGCTGAAGCATGTAGTATCTTGTAAATTTACGTAGTTAATGATGCAAACTTAAGATAGGCATATATCCTTGCTTGCCTATTTGCAACAAGGAAACCTATTGTTCCCAAATTTGCTATTCATCTTATTTCTGCAAAGTTCTGTGTATGACGGAAAAAACTTATATTGTTTGTTCAATTGCTCACAGTTGCAATTTTTTGTCAATAACTATTTTAAGTCTTTTTCATTTGAAATTTGATCATACTTTGAAGCCTTCATAGCTAGGTCCAAAGGTGATGGATTTTCAAGTACTTATTTTTTAACTGATTTAGCTTTGTGGAGCTAATGGATTCAAAGTAAGCCTTGCTTAAGAGCTACTTCTAAACTTCTGCAGCTTAAAATTTCCCAAATGAGGTCTTACTGGCACAAATGTCTGCCTGACACTTTACCCTTGCTCCATGTAAGAACAGACCTACCAGAATATCTTACCCTGACAGCATAGATTGTCTTATTGGAGCAAAACTAATCTTACTTACAAAGGATCATAAAGTGATGAACAGTTCAGACAGAACTGTTCAGACTAAGCCAGGCGCTGATGGCTCTCGCCTGTAATCCTATCTACTCAGGAGGCTCCAGGAGAAGTCCATATGTTTCTCCTTGTTATTAGGCCTTAAATTGGTTATGTTTTAATCACAGTGTTTCCTCTTGCCTCTAGGATGTACATCTCCAAATGGTAAAGCTTTAAGTTTAATTCTACCAAACACTGAGGTAGAGGTAATGGAATAATATTTTAAAACAGTTGCCTTTGTTACCTTAACCACAACAGAACAATGCAAAGCATTTTCTTATATTATATATACTTATATATTTTATATTTATGTGCTGATTTTATATTTCACACAGTGAATCTTACTGGAATTAATTTATAATTTGACAAATTAATTGATATTTATTACAATAAATAGATTGGAATATAAATAATCAGGATTAGAATATATATTAGAATATAAAAAGTATCAATGCAACGTTTTCAGTATAAACTTGTGATACCTTCTAATTGTTCTTGGTTTCTGAATTCACATGGTAAAAAAAAAACAATGTTGTTTTCTTTAATCTATAAGGGATTTTACTCTGCTGCTCTGTTTATTGTTTTAACTCGCTGGTCCCAAACTGTTTTTCTCCATATTTCTGAAGCATTCCTACTGATTATACTCGAATTTTGCTGATATGATGTCTAAAAGGTATTATTCTTCCACAGGATCCACGGGTCCTAGGATCCCAGGTCCCAGTTACCTGCATCATCAAATAACTAGGGCAAGAGATCTCACCGAGGCCCATGCAACATACCAACAGAAAGTAATTGAAGACCCATCTTAATATCTCATTTCCTATATTTCAGGGGCCCAATTCCTTGAAATGCAGGAATTAGCAGTAAGCACTTGGGAAATGCAAGGCAACTTAAAATGCAATATGAAATCACAAAATGTGAAAGTACAGTAATTCAAACTTTCTATTTTCAGATGACCATCCCATAGGAGTGAACAAGACCACAAATGTCACAAAATGATTTGTAATACCCCTCTTCTAATGATTAATGAATGATTTCAGTCCAGCATCATCAGGCCAAAAAATAGTTCCTGGAAAGATAGATCCATAATTGATCTACCAATGCTAGGAATATTTGTATTACAGTTCAAATATAATTCAGAAAAAACATTGATTGAGAAGAACCTTATTGCTTCAAAACACTAGTACTTCAGTCAAACTTGGTTCTGTAGTGTAAAAAGGTTGTCATTCTCACACCAATGATAACCTACATTTAATCTCCTGAAAGTATATTCCTTTTCAAATAAACTTTTTAAAATCACATTTGCCAAAATAACACTTTACAAGTAGATGATATTTAGTGACGTTACTAGTTTTTCAAGTGTAGGGAGCAAGTTAAAATAGAGTTGATTTATTTACCCAGCACTAATGCCAAACAGGTTCAACCATTCATTAAAGTGTAGAAATAGGACCCCTCACCATTTGTGTTTTTCAGTAGGTGCTTTCGAAAATTTGTTAAATAGATCAGCCTCCCATATTTCAAACCAAAACATTCGCTAATAAAGTAAATTTCATCACATAAAAAATACTTTTTAAAAAGTCATGAATAGTTGCCCTATCATATGGTGATTAATGTTTTCCTTATCTGTCTAACATTGTAAGAAATATGACTTTAAGTCTTGAATATGGGTACTCATCAGAGATTTGACAAACATAAAATCTGTCTTCTTTCTCTATCATATTCCTCTACAGTAGTAAATTTTAGTTTTCTTCTTTTTCCAAAACTAATAGGTAGTAGAAAATATTATCCCATGTAAAATAAAATAATCACAAACCACTTTACAAAGCCATAGGAATACATTCTCAGCCATTTTTAAACTTTCTTGTTGACTACAGATTAATCTTCCAAATGGAGGGGAATAAAATCAGGTCTAGGTGCTTCATGTCTCCAGGCTTGCAAATTGTTACTTCAGATGAATGAATTATGGAAATATAAGCTGACATCAGTTTAAGTATATGCAGAATTGAAACTCCATGGAATGTATATAAACCTTTCAAAGTAGGAGCAAACAGTTTAACAGAATGACTATCAGGAAGTTGAAACCAGAGAGGAATAATTATAAAGACATAGAATGAATGAAAAATGGCACAAGGGTCAAGTACAGCTAGAATACTCAATGTACACATGTGAGAAAGGAAGTGGTAAATCGGAAATAAATCTTGTAGAAGGGGTTGGTTGAGAAGGATAGAAGGAGTGACTCTGATCCAGGAACATTGGACAATTAGATGGACATACTTAATTGAAACACACTAGCACAACCTTTTGTAATTCAGTGAAAAAATACAACAAAAAACACAAACACACAAAAAGCACAACCAAACAGCAATCTCTATAGAGTATGATGATGACTTCTCAAAATTTTAAATAGTTAATGAAGGACAATCTTGTGAAAAGCATACAAAGTTGTTTAAAGTGGGCAGTTTGGGGTGGAGGAGAATTTTTAACAGATTTAAATAGATTGTCTTAGGTTATAAATCACCTATATCTGCTGCAAATATTTTCTTCTGCATGTTCTCTTGGTCTGAACTGTATACTCCAATCCTGAGCCACACTTGATAGCTTGTAAAGATAGAATGGAAGAAACAAGATCAAGAACCCATTACTCCACCGGAGAGGAAACAGTCCTCTCTGTTTTCCCTCATTTCTATTGACTACTTTCATTCATAAGTTTATGTCAAGTGATTTGCATTATATATTTCCTTCTTTGTTCTGGCAAAGTAATTGTTCAAAATAATTCAGTAAATATTATATTCCATTTTTTCTATCATGCTGTTTACTTATCCAAGCGAGTCCATTAAACTTTCCACTTGCATTTCGGTGCCACGGAAACCCAGCATCAATGTTAATGAAGACAATCTCTAATGTAAAACTTTGTCTCCAAAATACCAGTCCAAGAAGCTGTGATCACAAATATTTAGCTATACTTTTTTCTTTTTTCTTTTACCTTGAAAGTCTTCTTGTGTCTAAAGTGCCCTCAAAAATCAGTACTCCACCAATTTTTGGTTCAATCACTTCTAACCTCAAAGATATATTTTGCTAGCAATATGCTTAGAGGAAACCGAAGAATACTCCACTTTTATCTTCTCTCTTAAGATTCTCCATAGATACCATATCAGGAATATTGAAGTTATTCTTTGCAAAATTATTTCAATAGATTATTTTTCTATCCGTCTTGCATTTACTCAAAAAGTTGTATGGAGAAGAATAGACTATAATCACCCATACCTTGGATGACAGTATCTGTTACAAAAGGACAATGCTCCTATGTCTTATTTCTCTGTCCTCCTCTTAGCTCTTGCCTGATTTCCCACTTATCACAGATTCTTGGCTTCAAGCCTAGTGAAGGTGAAGGATTATAAGGGCCTCCCTCATTGCTACATTGTAGGGCTAGATCTCCAGCATGAGGTAATCATGAACTACGCACACAAGGAACACATGTTGGGAGAACAGACTTAAGCATGTTTTTTTTATTTCTGCACAAGGGTTGGGATTTTATAGCCCCAGCTTTCCCAACCTCCGGAGTCCTTCCCAGCCAATTACTGAGCAGGGAGTTGATGATGGGCACTGCTTGGTGACAGGCACTGTTTGGTCCCCTTGGGGCATGTAGGGATCTTGGATAGCTCATGGATGGCAAGCTAGGCGGACATGACTGTGGGTCACATCTCTATTAGCAGGAGGTGTGCTTCAACAGCTACTCTAGCTGACTCAACCAGATCTGACCGGCTCTACCCACAAATTTCCCCTTTTCTTTTAAAAGGACCGTCATTATGGTGACCCGTCGTTGGAGGCGTTTTTGCCGGGAGTGCAAGCATTTAATAATTCCTAGGAGAGAAAGCCCTACAAGTGCAAGGCCTCCCCAGATGACCAGAGAGAATGGCAAAAACCATTGTTGTAACTTTTTAAGCACTCTTCTAAAAAGGAGGCAGTGGGAATAAGCTGTATGGTGGTTTGGTTTAGGCGGGTAACATCATGCAGCAGGTTGGGAGTGAAGTTTAAGTACTTAAGGGACCAAGGGCCTTTGATGTAGTTACTAAGTTCAGTGACATTGGTTGCAGGAGTGGAAAGCTGACAGACAAAAGTAGTCATTGCATTATATAGTCCTCCTTGTTGTAATCGAAGAAACGTAATCTGTTCTTGGAGCAAGTCTATTTGTTGTTGGAGCACAATGAGGCCTCCCTTAAGATGATTGGCAACTTGTAAATGCTGTAATTCTATGGATGACAGTTGAGGGATGAGCTGGTTTATCTGTTGCACAGTGGACACGCTTTGGGACAGCAATATAGCAGCACTGGTAGATGAAGCCACTGTAGCGATGATTTCGGACCCGATTGCAACGATCAATCCTACTGCTCTTTTAGTGCATGGGCGAATTAATTGAACCTGGGAAAACTGAGTCATTAGTAGCCAGAACAATAAATGGGGGAACACGTACCAAACCTGCAAAAGGCTATGAGTCATTGGGTTGCCAGTGATTGCTGAGAGTGCAAGTAGTGGAAGAGTTGTCTCCTAGACAAAAAAAGAATGGGGCTCTAACCACTACCATTCCTGACACCTGGTCATATCCATATTGGTTACAGCGACGAGTATTGGTCAATAGGAAAGGGGACAAATCGAAGCAGGAATGTGATGAGCAAACGATTGGCATGGTGGCTCCTAGGTCTCCCAATCATCCTCCTGAAGAGTCAAAAAACTCATTTAGATTTTGAGGTTTGGGATCTTTTTCAGATTGGTTGTATATAGCCGGATAGAGGGACAACGCGAGCTCCCCAAACACTTTGCCTTGCCAGGAATTGGCACAAAGGCTAATCACTAATTGCTCAAGAGGAGTGCATATAGTGCCAAAGCTATCAAACTCCCTGCGTGGGCACAACTGCATATGAAAATGTATGTCAGTAGCCTGATTACAATTTTTTTCCAGTGGGACAAATGGGGTAGGGTCCTGTGTAGTTCCACCATCCCATCCCATGCGTTACTGTTGCGAGGAGGATGGTACAGCCATCAAATTGCTTTATCATCTCGTTTGAAAAACAAAAACAGATGGCTCCCTTCCATCTAAAAGTAAGGTTTGTTTTTTGATGCCATAAGGAGTCTGCTGAGGAAGGAAGGCTAACCCTGCCATTGGAAGAAAGCATTTGAGATCATTAAGATTTGGGGGCTGGGCACTAAAGTTATCTTACCCTGCCCTGCAGCAGATTGAGAATTGGCTGTAATAATGGCACACAATAGGAGGAATAGAGTACCATGCCCTGGGTCAGGGTCTGCGGCCATAACCTGGGCTTGTTCGACCAATATCTTTAGGTCTCCCCAAGTGTTGGCATGGGCTCTAGCTCGAGCTTTGTGTCTCCTCCTCCTTACACTGTTCAAGCATAGCTGATGCATCTTGTGCTTAGGTGGTGACGGTTGGTCAGACAACTCCAGCTGGGATCCAAACAGGTTTATCACTCGTGTCTGGAAAGATACAAGCAAATCCTGTCCCTTGTGCCATTAAGGGAGCAGGGCCCTCCCATTTTCTTGTGATGGGGTCCCTCCATCTATCCAAAGGGACCAGAGTAGGTGTTTCATGAGTCCCCAGTACAGGGAGATGGGGGTCCCACATGTGGTGGGTGTGAATGTTAAAAAGTTTTTTACTATAAGGCAATAATTTAATTGTGTTTGGGGATTTTTAAGCCCTAGCCCCTCCAGTTCCCCCCTTTCTTTTAAAAGAATGGTCTTGATTTCTTTATGACTGTGTTCAACAATGGCTTGCTCTTGTGGGTTATATGGAATACCTGTCTGGGGTGTAATGTTCCAAAAGGTACAAAATTCACAAAAATGTTTGGAGGTGTAAGCAGGGCCATTGTCTGTTTTAAGGGTCCAAGGAACTCCCATAATTGTAATGGCATGTAGAAGTGACTTAACAGCGTGCCTTTTTTTTCACTGTTAAGGCTAAAGCAGTTATAAAGCCTGAGAATATATCTATGCATTCAGAGATGTATTTTTGTTTACCGAATTGGGGGATATGGGTTATGTCCATTTGCCATGTTCTATTGGGTCTAAGGCCTCGTGGATTTGTTCCCATGGGTTGAAGTGATCCTAAGGGTAAAAGAGGTGCACAAGAGGAGCAGGACCGAATCATGTGCTTGCATTGTTGGTGTGTTAAATCAGGAAATAACTGTTTGATAGTAGCTGCCGATAAATGAAAACGATCATCTAACGTTCGGGCCTGGTCCATGCACATATTTGTGAGTAGTACAGTTGGTGTCACAGCACGATCAATGGCTTCATTACCAGCAGCTAGGGGTCTGGGGAGGTTAGTATGAGATCTAATGTGTTGAATGTACCAGGGTTGGACACGATTGTCTAATACATTTTGTAGTTTACACATTATTTTTGCTACATCATCTTGTAATAAAGCTCCAGGAAGAATGGCAACAGTTTGTACAGTATATAAACTATCAGAAAACATATTAAGAGGTTCTTTGGGAAAAGATGTGAGGGCGAGCAAAATGGCCAGTAATTCAGCAGCTTGAACAGACGGAATGTTTTTGAAGCATGTATTTTTTAGTATTGGCATTGTAAAATCCATAAACAGTTTTGTTAACATCTGTAAAAAGCACAATGGCTTGATGTATAGGTTGCCCATTGGGACGAGTACAACATTTCCATGAAAGTGGGAGTTCTTGGGTAACTTTTAAAACGAGGTTTTTGGGCATATGATTATCAATGTTAAAATAGTAGTGGATGACTTGTAAAGCTAATGCCTCTTCGGTTGTTAGGAAATCAAAGATTGTTTTTGTAATGGGCCATGTAAGATGGTCAGGGAATCGGCCATAAGTTTGACAGCATCATTCTGCAACTTTGATGGCCAGATTGCATAGCATGGTAATGGATGTGCTAATTTTTGGTAATTGGGAAGTGGCAAGGTATACCCATTGTAACAAAACCATGAGTTTGCATCAGCGCCACCATTAGGCCATTATTATTTAATATAATTAGGTAGATTTCTTGGTGGTATCTAAAAACACCAAGGGTGTTGAACATAATCAATCAGCGACTTGTTGTGTTGAGCATCAGGTGAAAGTATATGAAGGGAAGTTGGGTCAGAGGGTCCTCGAAGCAATTGAAATAACAGTTGGAGTTGTTGGGTGGGGAGACACATAAAATTGCATAACCAGTTGATATGTCCACATAATTGTTGTAATTCAGTTAAAGTATATTGGGATTTAATGACAATATGAGGCCCATTTGGGGTAATTGTTTGATTTAAATGGTATCCAAGATAGGCGTAAGGGGCTTTGAGTTGAATTTTTCCGGGGCAATATTAAGGCCCAGCACTGTAAAGTTCTCCTTGAGTTCTGTTAAACAGATTTGCATGGTTGTAGCATCTTTATGTGCTATTAAAAAGTCATCCATGTAATGGACACAAAAGCATTTGGAAAGCAAAGTCCTAATAGCATGGGCAACATACATCTGACATATAGTAAGGCTATTTTTCATACCTTTATGGAGAACTTTCCATAGATATCGGTGAGTACGTAGTTGACAATTAGGTTCACATACTGAGAAGGCAAAATATTCTTTATCTTTGTTGTGTAGGGGGGTGGAAAAAAGCAGTCCTTGATGTCAATAATGGCAATGTGCCAATCTTTGGGTATTGCAGAAGTGTGTGGAGTCCGGGTTGAAGCGTTCCTATCTTTTGTATATGACTATGGAACGTAGATCATGGAGAAATCTCCACTTTCCTTGAGCCCTTTTTTGGATAATAAAAAGGGGGAATTGTGGGGACTGATGCTAGGTTCTATGTGTCCCTTTTTTAGTTGCTCCTCCACTAGAACCTGGAGATGAGGGAGCTTTTCAGAGGAAATAGGCCACTATTCGACCCAAATGGATTTGGTGGTGTCCCATTGGGGTGGAATTGGCTCTGGTCATGCAACAGTGGCCATTAGAATTGGGGGTAGTGTGGGTTATTAACGGCTCGATCGGTTATGATGTCTTCATAAAAAGCCGTATCATCTGTTGTTATCAGAGTACCCATATTAGTGAGGACATCTCTTCCTCAAAGATTGTATGGAAGGCCAGGGGCAACAAGAGGTTTAAAAGCCCCGGTGGCCCCACCACAGTTTTCCCGTCTTACAGGCCATTGGACATGGAGGGAATCTGTTTTTCCACCGACACCTTGTATGCAGGCACCAGGAATTAGGTTCCATCCCAGCCCTTCTACTTCATCTTTTCTAAGGACTGTACAGTCAGCTCCTGTATCAATGATGCCCTTAAATTCTGTTCCATTGATTTTAAGTTTCATTCTAGCTTTTCCATTTTGGGTAGGTACTCCATAACACTTGAGGTGGTGGCTGTTGCCTTTGTCCTATTGTGGTCGGGGCTGAGGACTGCCGCTTATTTAGTTGAAAGGCTGAGTCGTAGAGCAGCATTCAGAGACCCAATGAAAACCCTTTTTGCATTTAGGACATACAGAAGGAGGTTGTTTTCTTTTGGGTGAGCCCCAGAGTGATGGGCAATCCTTTATAAAAATGACCAGTTCTGCCACATCCCCAACAAGGTCGATTTCCCATTCTGCCATTAGGGGGCGCACGAGCACTGGCAGTCATAGAGGCTAAAGGAGGTGCAAGGATACTCAGCATGAGTTGATGACCCCAAATCTTTGGTGGATAGGATGCAATCAGTGATCTCCATATTTCGTTCAGGGGCAATGGCTTTTCTGCATTCCTGTGTAGCCCCTTCCCATATTAGGCTCTTGATTAGCACATCTCAGGCTCCAGCATGGGATACTTTCCAGGCCAATGCTTCTTGAACAAAGGCAACGAAGTCAGTGAAAAGATCATTGGGACGTTGTATGAGGGGTTTTAGTTGTTTGTCCCCTTCTTTAGAATGGACTGAGGAGACAACCCTCAACGCACAGAGGCGTACTTGGTCAAAGTACTGTGGAGGTGCTACTGCTTGTGCGGCAGGAGACGCATAAGCTGCCTCACCTTTTAAACAATCAGGGTCCCCCATGGTGGCATCCTGCCCTCTGGTAGTGATATTTTGTGTGCTTTGTTGTTCACATTCATCAGAAAAAGCAGCCTTCCATAAAAGGAAGACCCTGAAGATAATGCTGTGTTCATTAAACTCTTCCAATCATGGGGCAGTTAAGATCAATGCTAAGGGATTCAAGCATCTGTTGAGCATTCAGGGACTGTAACCCATCTTCCCTGACAGCGGCCCAGTATTTGTCAAGTACTTTTGGGTCATGGGGGTACCATTGGTTAGGTCATACAGAGGTTCGGTGGACGTTTACCGGGAATATGAACTGGGGTTCATTTATAGGCTTGGCTGTCATTGCCACGATAGTTGTGGGGCCCATGAACAACTGTTGTATTACATGGGGAACAATGGGTTTTTGTTCCTGGGCAAAGTTGGATATCTCTGCCCAAGGATACAAAGTTTTCTGGGGGAGTTCCCAGGCTGGCCTAAACAGCAAAAAGAAGTGATTGGGCAGGCTTCCTGGGACTGATAGTGTGGGGGAGGCGGTTTTACAAGCATAGCTGGCCAGCCCCCTGTGTCACTTGATAGTGGAAGTTGTTGGTTATCTGTGTTCTTGCTGGAATTGTTTGCTGAATCACAAGAAGATGGGAGTGCTTGAGCAGCTTCGCCATTTTCCTTTTGTTGTTTCTTCTTGCAGCGAGGTGTTAAATGCCTGCAGAGTTTCCCCTTCTTCTTTCCCTGATAGACAGGCTTGAATACCTACTATGATGGGGTAAAAGGTTAGGGGCAGCTCAGCGCCTTCACGGACTTCCTTTTTATGAGCTGCCTGAAGGACGTGGGTCCACCTGTCTGGATCCCAAATGTCCCCGGTGTCAATCCAGGGACACAATTCACTCACTATTTCCCATATTAAACTAGCTTCCTTTTGTGATACTTTCATCTGCCTACTCCAGAACAGGGCAACAAGTGCTCATGATTGAGGCTCTCCTGCTGCGGGGTAAGGTTACCCATAGAGGCACTAATCTTGCACTAGACCCTAGACCATCTATCTGCCAAAAGCAATCGAGCCTGTCATTAAGCACCACTTGTAAGGCTAGTCTCTGGCAGGAGGTAAGTGTGAACGAAGCACACAACAACACACGTTGGGAGAACAGGCTTAAGCAGGTCTCGTTTATTTCTGCACAAGGGGGTGATTTTAAAGCCCCAGCTTTCCCAACCTCCTGAGTCCTTCCCAGCCAATTACTTAGCAGAGAGTTGCTCTAAGGCACTTGTGATGAGCACTGCTTGGTGACAGGCACAGATTGGTCCCCCGGGGGAATGTACGGAGTATGGACAGCTCATGGATGGCAAGCTAGGCAGACATGCCTGTGGATCATGTCTCTATGAGCAAAAAGTGTGCTTCAACTGCTACTCTAGCTGACT
>NW_024871637.1:0-31965 GCF_019054845.1 Dipodomys spectabilis | reverse complement strand
AAATGTCAATTGAGATCAGATATGCCAAAGAAATATCACAAAGTATCTACAATATAATCATGGGTGTGACATCACAATGTCATTGTGACAACATCAGCTCATTGTGACATCACAAATCTGTAATGACATCATACCACTATGACATCACATAGTCATTGTGACATCATATATACAGTCTGAATGACTATTATGTGATTTCATTACATTTCAAATGTGGCATGTGGGTTCATATCAAAAACACATTTTGACCATAACCATTGTGACATCACAATCCGTTTGTGATATAACATTGAAATTATTATATCTCTAAACAACTGTGACAACTCAAACATGTCCTGTCCTCAAAAGTTTTGTGACATGTTGCCACTGTGTTATGTTAGGCCCATTGATAGCTCAATCTATTTTCGACCTCATATTATTTCAGGAATGACATGAAATATTAGAAATATACTTTGACATCATGAGCATAGTGACATCACACTGCTAGATGTAATGACCATTGTGTCATATTGTCAAATCACAAACCTGTTCTGACTTCATCACATTTGTGCCAACAAATGCTTTGGAATCCTCACAAGCCCATTCTAAATTTATATACTCATTGTGAGTTAATGATAATTGAGGTCTGGAATGCCATTGTCACATCATCAATCTACTGCAACATCACAAAAAAATTTTGAACTCGTCACTATTATGGCATCACCAATTAATTAGAATTTGACAACATATTGCAATTGTGATATTACTGTACCATCGTGCTTTCACAAACCTATTATGACCTAATCACATCTTAGAAAATGCATGGCCTTTGGGACATCAAGCTCCTTCTGTGAATTTGTATCATCATGAACTTGTAACAATAGTTTTGACATCATTAACCCATTTTTATAGCATTAACATTTTGACAACCAAAACCTGTTAGGAACTTAAGCACTTTTGACAAAAAACATGGTGTTTGTGTCATCACAGTTCATTTGTATAGGTCATGGTGAATTCATTCTCATGTCCTCACTGTAAACTAATAGCAGTTAAGATCTGACATACCATTGTGACATCACAAACCATTTGTGCCATCATCACCAGTGTGATATCAATCATTATGACACCATCAGCACATTATGACATCAACAAGCTACAGTGACCTCATAGCATTATGACATCGCATTGCCATTTTGTGGTGTTAGACACATTGTTAATGTATATACTGTGATTTCATTCTATTTAAAATGTGGCATGTCAGTTGATATCAGAAACACATTGTGACCTCATAACCATTGTAACATTATAAACCCTGTGTGACGTCATAACTGGTGTAACATCACATTGTTGTTATGACATCTTTAGCTTATGGTGTCAACACAAAATGGCACTGACATTATAATATTTGCCATTATGTCATTGTGATATCATAGTCACATTGTGAATGCCTAATCTGTGATTTCATTGCATTTGAAATGTGGCATGTGGGTTGATATCAGAAACTCATTTTGATTTCACAACCATTGTCACATCAAAATCCTTTTGTGACATCAATTTGGCAATGTGACATCACAATAGCAATGGGATGGAACTAAGGCATCATGATATCAAAATGGTCATGAACACACAATGGGTTTCTGATATCAACCGACATGCCTCATTAAAAATAGAATCAATAACATAATAGGCAAACGCAATGTCTATGACATCAGAATAAAAATGTGATGTTGCAATGCTATTATGTCATTGTAGTTTTACATGTCAAAATGAGCTGATAGTGTCATAATGGCAACATGATGTCACAATTATGATGTCAGAAAGGATTTGTTATGTTTCCTTAGTATGTCTGATGTCAGTTGTCATTAGTTCCCCATGAGGTTATGGATACAAAAAAGGTTCTGTGATGTCATAGAGGCCATGTGTGTTTTCAAAAGTGGTTATAAGTTATAATAGTTTTGGACTGGCACAATATGATCCATAATGTCACAATGGAATGAGATATACCTTTGGGTTTTTGATGTCACAGTGGTGATGAGGTCACAATGGCTTTGTGATGTCACAGTTTGTTTGTAATATCAGAATGATATATCCAAATTCAATTACTCATAATTCAATATGAGGATACGAATTGATAGAAGAAGCTTCATAGTGTGAGGTCATACTATGTGAAAACCCAATAGGACAGTGATTTCACAATGATGATGTGGTGTCTCAACATCATGTTATAATAATGTTCTGATGTCACAATTGGTGATGCCATACTGATGAGGAGGTCATAAATTAGTGATAACTTCTGTGATATGCTGCCATTAGGATATTTTAGGCTTTTAGTAAGCTTATAATCTGTTCTGAAACTCATAATTCAGGTATGACATATGATGTCAGAAATTGACTCTGACATCATGAACATTGTGACATCATGACCATTGTGACATCACATTGACAGACATCAAGACGGTGGTGGCACATTATGAACTCACATCTGTTAGGACTTCATCATATTTGTGAAACACATGATTTTAGAGACAACACAGTCCCTTTGTGAACTCATATCTTCATTGTGAATTAATGACATTTGAGATCTGGCATGCCATTGTGACATTTCCAACCAATTGTGACAGCACAAACCTATTATAGTAGAAACACATTGTGATCTAATAGCCATTGTGATAGCACAATCCCTTTGTGACCCAACATTTCCATAGTGATAACACTAACCCACTGTGAAATTCCAATCCTCTCAAACCAAATCCAGGTATGAAATGTGATACTCGAATCCAATGTGACATCTAGATCATGGTGACATCACACTGATAGATGTTATGAACATTTTGTCACATTCTGACAACACACACCTGTTAGGACTTCATCACTTTTGTGAAAATACATGCCTTTGGATGCATCAGAGTCCCTTTGTGAGCTCATGTACTCATTGTGAGTTAATGAAAATTGAAATCACATGTGTCATTTTGATATAACCAACCCATTGTGACATCACACACTTCTTGTGAACTCATCAGTGTGGCATCACAAATTATGATATCAAAACATTATTGTCATCATATTGCACCATCACATTGCCATCGTGATATCACTGTCCCATTGTGTTTTCAAAAACCTAGTATATCTTCATAGCATTTTCGAAAATTCATGGCCATTTATACTTGTCTTTTTCTGTGAACTCATATCCTCATTGGACATGTGAAATTGGACATGCGATTATGAGATGTGACTTCACAAAACTATTTGATATTATCACCAATGTGTCATCACAAAACCATTGTGTGCTTTCATTGCCATTTGACATCACTATCACATTGTGATATTGCAAACCTATTAGGACCTCTTATCACCACTGAAAAAACACATGCCCTTTGTGACAACACAGTCCTTTTGTGGAACTATACCCTTATTATGAACTGACAATTGATATCAGACATGCCAATTTAACATCATAAACCCTTTGTGACATCACCAGAGTGTCATTATGACAGCATCAACTACTTTTGACATGACAAAACTACAATGACAAGATAGCATTTTGAGATCACATTGTCATTGTGATGTTATATTGCGAATGCCTGTTTTTAACATTGTTTTTTGTCAGTTGTGGGGCTTGAACTCTGGGCTTGGGTGCTATCCCTGCTCTTCAGCTCTAGGCGAGTGCTCTATCGCTTGAGTCAGAGCCACTTCCGGTTTTCTAATGGTTTTTATTGGGAATAAAATTCTCATAGACTTTCCAGCCTGAGCTGGCTTTGAACCGCGATCCTCAGATCTCAGCCTCTGGAGTAGCAAGGATTACAGGCGTGAGGCACCGGCGCCCAGCTTTTTCATTCTATTTCAAATTTGACCTGCCTGTTAATATCAGAAACATAATGTAACCTCATAACCATTGTAACATCATAAATCAGCAATGACATCAAATTGTCATTATGACACCATCAGCTCATTTTGACATAACCAAAAGACAATGGCATCATAGCATTATAAATCACAGTGACATTGTTACATTCATAGACTTAACAGTGTGAAGGCCTATTCTGTGATTTCATTCTATATCAGAAACCCATTTTGACCATATAACAATTGTGATATCACAACCCTTTGTAACATCACATTGCCATTGTGATATCATTAACCTGCTGTGCCATCACAAACCAGTCCTGTCCTTATAAGTTTTGTGACATACTGCCATTGCCATATATTAGGCCCTTTGTGAGCTCATAATCTGTTTTCAATCTGATATTTCTGGTATGACAGGTGATATCAGAAATCCCCATTGACAACAAACTGCCAGATGTCATGACCATTTTGGCACATTGTGATCTCACATTTCTAACAAAACATGCCTTTGGAGACATTACAGTCCCTTTTTGAACTCATATATTCATTGCCAATTAATGAGAGTTGAGATCTCCCATGCCACTCTGACATCATGAACCCATTGTGACATCACAAACTTATTGTGACCTCATCTCGAGAATGGCATCAACAACTAATTGTTATATCAAATCATTATTTTGACATGATATTGTGGTATTGCTGTTGTGATATCACTCTCCCATTGTGTTTTCACAAACCTGTTATGGCCTCATCAGATCTTAGAAAATTCATGGACTTTGAGACTTCAAGCTCTTTCTCTGTACTCATGTACATATGACCTCTAAGGCAAGGAGACAAACCACCGAGTCACATTTAATATAATAAACCATTTTTCACTAGAAAGGGGACTGTGATTAATTTATCCTGGACTGGATACCCAGGTTCAAGAGCAGCCTTGACCACCAAACCTCAGACCTCCAATGGGCAACCCCACCCTTTCTTAATTGTTCTGCAAACCACAAACCACAAAATTATGATTTCCAAAGCTCCAAAGCTCAATGGGCAAGGATTTTTACTTTTCCATTCTTCCCTCCTTCTCTACAGACCTGTCATTCCTTCCTGGTCTTTCCCTTTTTCCCTTCCACCACTTCCTTCTTCTCTTCAAGCCTCTCTACTCTCCACAGGCCTGCCCTACTTTGCCCCAGTGACCAATTGCCAAACTTCTGCTCTCCCTCAGCTTCCTCCCTTCTCAGGTATTTCCTTTCCTGCTGTCTCACAACTTTCTTCCATCCAGGTAACTCCCATTTTTATCTCGCTTTACAATGCCTTGAAAATGCAACTTATATTTAGGTTGTACCCGTCCTCCCTCCAATGGATCTCAAGCTTAACAGTTTTCAGCCATCACTTCCAAAACTGCCCAATGCTCAATCACTTCTTGACAGCTCACCGTGTGAGGCTTGATACCTCCACCTTTGGCGGCATTCCCCACACTCTCTGGAGGACCAAGCCAAGAATTTACAATGAATATCGGCTCCCACAAATAATTCTGGCCCCACTGGTTATTGTAGTATCCTCATAGTGAATTAGAAGAAATTGAAATTGTATATGTCACTGTTATATTACAAACTTGATGAGACATCTTTAACTCTTTGTGACCTCATCACCTCGGAGACATCACAAACTCATTGTGTTATCACATTGTCATTGTACCAACATGATCACATTGTGAAATCCAAAAACTATTATGAACTCAGAAGTTTTGAAAGAAAGCATGGCCTTTGTGACATGACAGGCTTTTTGTGTACTAATATCCTCATGTTGAGCTAATGACAATTGAGATCAGACATGGCATTTTAACATCGCAAAACCTTTGTGACATCATCACCAGTGTAACATCACATTGTCATTATGATAACATCAGCCTATCATGACATCATAAAACAACAATGATCTCAAATCACATGTAATTGTGATGTCACAGATACATTGGAATGCTTATTCTGTGATCTCATTCTATTTCAAATATTGCTGGTGGGTTGATATCAGAAATACATTGTAACCAAATAAGCATTATAATATCACAATACCTTCATGACACACATTGCCATTATGATATCACTAACGCACTGTGACATCACAAAACAGACATCCTCATAAATTTTTTGACATGCTGCCAGTGTGATCTCTTTGGCCTCTCTGAGATCATAAATTGTTTAACTCATAATACTTCAGGCATGACATGTGATATCAAAAATCCACTGTGATATCATGACCACTGTGACATCACACTGCCAGATTTCTTGACCATAAACATGAGGACAACACAAACATGTTAAGACTCATTACACTTGTGCCAACATATGCCTTTGGACACATCATTTTCCCTTGTGAACTTATATATTCATTGTCAATTAGAGATCTGGCATGAGATTGTGACATCACCATCCCATTGTGAAATCACCAACCTATGTGACCTCATCACCTGTATGGCATCACCATTTGTAACTTGAAAACAATACTATCTCATGTAATGGTAGCATCACATTGCCAATGGGATATCTCTGTCTCATTGCATTTTCACCAGCCTATTATGTCCTCATGATATTTTACAAAATTCATGGCCTTTCTGACTTCTACCTCCTTATGTGAACTCATATCTTCATTGTGAGCTAGTAGAATGAAATTGGACCTGTAATGGTAATATTACACATTCATTGTGACATCACTATCCAAGTGTGCCCTTATCACCACTTGACATAACAAACCCATTGTGACATCATATTGCCACAGTGATATCATGATCACCGTGTGATATCCCAAAACTCTTGTGATCGCTTAGCACCTTTGAAAAATCACGTGGTGTTTGTGATATCATGGTCCCTTTGGGTAACAATGTTGTCATTATGAACAAAGACAACTGACATCAGACATGCCAGTGTACCATGATAAACGCTTTGTGACATCATCTCCAGAGTGAGATCACATTGTTGTTATAATACCATCAGCCCATTGTTATATCCCAAAATGACAATGACATCATGGCATTATGATATCACATTTTCATTGTGAATTCCTAGAGACAATGCGATTGCCTATTCTGTGATTTCATTGTATCACAAATATGGCATATAGGTTGATTTCAGAAACCCATTTTGACCACACCATCATTGTGACATTACAATCCCTTTTTGACCTCATATTGACATTGTGATATCATTAATGCAATGTAACATCACAAAACTGTCTTGTCCTCATAAATTTTGTAACAAGCGACTACCTTGGCTGGGCTGGATGCGGAGAGCTAAATTCAGTCTCAACTATGAACCCTCAGACCTCCAAAGAGCAGTTCAGCCATTTGTTACTGGTCTGCAAACAACCAACCGCCAAAATAATGATCTCCAAAGCTCCACACTTCAAAAGACAAGGCTTTTTCCTTTCTCTTCATTCTCCTTCTCTACAGATCTGTCCTACCTTTCAGGTCTTTTCATTTTTTTCCTTCCACCATTCCATTATTCTTTTCAGGCTGCTCTGCTCTTGACAGGACTGCCCTGACTTGTCCAGGTGGCCAGTTGCCGTCCTTCACCTCCTGCTCTCTCTCAATTTCCTCTCCTCCCAGGTCCTCCCAGGTCTTTGCCCTCCAGCAGTCTCATCACTTCTTTCCATCCAGGCCTTTAACCTTTTTCTCTCCCCTTCTCTTGCTCTGAAAATGCAGCTTATATATAGGCTGTACCCTTCCCCAACAGCAATAATTTCTTGCCTTCCAGTTTTCAATGATCACTTACAAAATGTCCATGTCCAATCACTTCTTGGCAGCTGACCATGTGGGGCTTGACATCCTATCTCCTTCAGCAGCATGTCCTGCCCCCTCCAGTGTCATGCACTCCCCCATTCAATTGGTCCAGACTAGGAGGCCATGATGTCTATCTGTTCTCGTGGATTATAGGGGCACTGCTGTTTATTACAGTGTCCTCATGGTCAACTAGTAGTTATTGAAATTGGACAAACAATTGTGATATTACAAACTAATGACAGAACTAACCCATTGTGACCTCATCACCACTGTGCCATCACAAACTTATTATGACTTCACATTGTTGTTTTTGATACCAAGATCACATTGTGACATTTCAAATCTATTATAACCTCTTATAACATTTGAAAAATACATAGCTTTGTGATATCAGAGTCTCTTTGTGTACCCAAAGCCCCACTGTGAAATATTGACAATTGAGAATCAGACATGACATTTTGACATCCAAAACAGTTTGTGAGATCATCAAAATTGTGACATCACATTATCATTTTTATACCATCTACTCATTGTGAAATCCAAAAACTAAAATGATATGATAGAATTATAACTTCACATTGTCATGGTGACATCATAGACACATTATGAATGCCTTTTCTGTGATTTCATTCTATTTCAAATGTGACATGTAGGTTGATATCATAAATCAGGAACTCTTAATCATTGTGACATCACAATCCCTTTGTATATCATGTTGCCATTGTGATATTACTAACCTGCCATGATATCACAAACCTATCCCCTCATGATAACTTTTGTGACATGCTGCAATTCTGATACCTTAGGCCTTATTGTCCTCATAATCTGTTGTTGACCTCATTAGATTTCACATATGACATTTGATATCACAAATTCCCAGTGACATCATGACCATGGTGGCATCATACTGCCAGATGTCATATCCATTGTGTCAAATTCTGACATCACAAACCTTTTAGGATTTCAATATATGTGTGACAACACATACTTTTGGAGAAACCACAGTCCCTTTGGGAACTCATATACTCATTGTAAGTTAGGACAAATGAGAATCATCATGTCATTGTGACATGCCCAACACATCACCAATATTTTGTGACCTCACCACCAATGTGGAATCAACTAATTGTGACAACAAAAAAATATTTTGACATGATGTGATGAGTTGACATTGTCATGGTGATATCACTGTCCCATTGTTCATTCACAAAACTAAAATAACCTCCGAACATTTTTAAAAATTCATGTCCATTAGTACTTCCAGCTCATTCTGTGAACATGTATGCACATTGTAAAATAGTAACAATTGAAAATGGAATTGTGTTTGAGATATTACAAAATCATTGTGACATCAAAAACCCATTGTGACCTCATCAAAACTGTGTATCATAAAGCTATTATGACCCCTAAGTACCTTTGAAAACACACATGGCATATGTGACTTCATAGTCCTTTTGTGTACCCATATCCTCATTGTGAACACATGACGATTGAATTCATGTATGCCATAGTAACATCACAAACACTTTGTGACCCCATCACCAGTGGGACAACACATATTCATTATTACACAATTACCTCTTTGCAACATCACCAATTTACAATGACCTCATAGCATTATGACATTTATTGTCATTGTGATGTCATAGACACATTGTAAATGCCTATTCTCTTATTTCATTCTATTTCAAATGTGGCATGTGGGTTGATGTCAGAAATATATTGTGATCTCATAAATATATGGCATCACAATCACTTTGTGACCACACAGTGCCATGGTGATATCACTAACACACTGTGATATCACAAACCTGCCCTGTCCTCGTAAGTCTTGTGATGTGCAGCAGTTGTGATGTCTTAGGCCCTTTACAACTCGTAATCTGTTTTCAACCTTATAATATTACAGTTTTGATATATGATACCAGAAATCCACTGTGACAACATGACCATTGTGACATCACGCTGACAGACATCATTGTGTCACACTGTTACATCACAATCCTCCTAGGACTTCATAACATTTGTGAAAACATGACGTTGGAGATACCACAGTCTGTTGTGAACTCATATTCTCTGTGATTTCATGACAAATGAGATATGTTATGCCATTTGGATATCACTAATCAATTGTGACATCATAGACCCCTTACCGTATGGCATCACCAATTAATTGTGACATCAAAACCTTTTGTGATGTCACAATGTGACATGATGATCATGATATCTGTCAGTGTGATGTCGCAATGGTCATGATGTCACAGTTGATTTCTGTTATCTCAAGTCATACATGCAATATGAGATTGAAAAAATTATGAGGGCAAAAAGGTCTAAGATATCACAATGTCAGCAAGTCACAAAAGTTATGAGGACAGGAGAGCTTTGTGATGTTACATTGTGTTAGTGATATCACAATGGTACTGTGATGTCACAAAGTTATTATGATGTCAAAATGTTTTGTAGGTACAAAATTGTATTTCTGATATCAACTCTCATGCCACATTTGAAATACAATGAAATCACAGAATAGGCATTCACAATGTGTCTATGATGTCAAAACGAGAATTGTCATAATGCGATTCTGTCATTGAGTTTGGTGATGTCACAATGAGCTGATGCTTTCATAATGAAAATGTGATGTCACACTGTTGAGGATGTCACAAACACTTTTTGATGTTATAATGGCATGTCTGATCTCAATTGTCATTACTTAACAACAAGGATATGGATACACAAAGGGACTGTGATGTTGAAAAGGGCATGTGATTTTCAAAAGAGCTAGAGGTCATAATAGATATGAGATGTCACAATGGAATCATGATGTAACAATGACAATGTTGTCACAATGGCTTTGTGATGTCGTGGCGGTGATGATGTCAAAATGGGTTTGAGGTATCACAATCAAATTTACAATTTCAATTGCTACTAGTTCACAAGGAGGATACTGTAATAATCAGCAGGGCCCAATAATCTATAGGGTCTGTTGATCAGCATGGGCCCATCTCCTGGCCAGCTGGAGAGGACAAAGAATGCCACCAAAGAAGGTGAGGCATCCTGTGGGCGGGACTGGTGCATTAATCATCATGTGTTGAGCTGTTAAGAAGTGATTGGGCTGTGGGAAGTTTGGGATGTGATAGTTGAAAACAGGCAGTTGAGGTAGAGAAGGGGTACAGACTTTATATAGGCTGCTTGTTCAGAGCAATAGAAAGTGAGAGAAAAAGGAAAAAGTCCTGGAAGGAAGAAGTGGTGTGATAGCCTAAGGGGAAAGACCTGGGTGGAGAGGAAGTTGAGGGAGGGCAGAAGGTGAAGGATGGCAACTGACGAGCCTTGCAAAGCAGTTCAGGTCTGTGGAGAGTGGAGAGTCCTAAAGAGAAAAAGGAACTAGTAGATGGGAAAAAGGAAAAGACCTCAAAAGAAGTATAGGTGTGTAGCGAAGGAGAGATAAAGAGAAGAGGAAAAGAGGCTTTCCCTTTGATGTTTGGAACTTTGGATATTGTAATTTTGGGGGTTGGTGGTTTGGATTACATTGTAAAATGTAATTGGTTGGATCAATCCAATTGATCAATCCATTGATCAATCCAATAAATGTAATCCAAGAACATTTATTATATAAAACGTGTCTCGATGGATTTTCTTGAACTATAGAGGTCCTTATTTTTGAAGACTCCATCGAGATAATCCATTTGGATTGCATCAGGCCTTGGCCCCAGGGAAAATTCCCCATAGGTGAGAGTGTCAGCCTTCAGGGTTGAGAGTCTATCTCGAGTGTTTGTCTCTGGAGGTCCAACATGGAAAGTCATTTATGTACCTCTAGAGGTGCCAGCTTGTTTTGAACTCCTCTGGAATCTATTTGTGGCTTCCTTGGGACACCATCTGGAACCTACTTGAGAGATAATGTAGGGCTTCCATGGGAAGGCATCTGGAACCTCATCAGGATTAAATCTGCGACTTCCTTGAGAAGCCATCTGAGACCTACGCTGGAGGTCATCTGAGGCCTTCTCCAGGGGCCATCTTGGACTTTCTCGAGAGGTCAACTGGGGCTTCCTCAGGAGGCCACCTGAGACCTCTTCAAAAGTAGTCATTGGGGCTTTCTTAAGAGGCAATCTAGAACCACCTCCTGAGGTCATCTGGAGCTTCTCTGGGAGGTCATCTCAGGCTACCATGATGAGAAATCTATGACCGTCTTTGGACATCATCTGGGACTTCCTTGAGAAGCTATATAGGACCTTCTCTGGAGGTCATCTGTTGCTTTCTCAAGAGGATTATCTGGAACTTCCTCTGGGGTTCATATGTGGCCTCCTTGAGTGGCCATCTGGGAGCTACTTGAGAGGTAATGTCAGCCTCATTGAAAAGACATCTGGAAACTCCTTTGGGAATCCATTTGGAACCTCCATGAGAGGTCATCTAGGGCCTCCTAGGGAGGACATATGTGACATCCTCCAAAGGTCATCTGTGGCCTCCTCAAGAGGCAATCTGGGATGTTCTCTCTGTCATCTGGGACCTCCTGTAGAGGTCAACATTGAGAGGTATGGGACATGTGGGTTAAGTGTCTGTGGATCTTGGTCTTTGTATGTATGCTGATAGTTCTATCTGTGTCCTGTATGCACCTGTTTACTCCTTTTCTTAGGATGGT
Source organism: Dipodomys spectabilis (assembly GCF_019054845.1). Taxonomy (NCBI): domain Eukaryota; kingdom Metazoa; phylum Chordata; class Mammalia; order Rodentia; family Heteromyidae; genus Dipodomys; species Dipodomys spectabilis. The sequence continues at coordinate 19,744 of NW_024871637.1, read as the reverse complement.
AGAACAAGGCCTTAGGTTGTCATATCCAAAAAATATTCTCCCCCAGGTTTAAAGAATCCCTCAGAGGAAGATGCATTGATGTACTCTCTCTCCTATTCTTTGTCATCAGCAACTCTAATAAGACCTCCCACACCGAAAGTGGTTACTTGTACCAGACTGATGTGGTACAATGTGGTATGTTACCCTTATTACTCTTGAGAGAGGAACATGGAGGAGATGGTGGGCAGGACCCATTTCTAATATATGTTCCCTTTACAAGTAGTAACCTGTATATCTGGAAACAGAAAAATCCATCCTTTTCAGAAAAAAACAGGGGCTCTTACCTCATTAGAGACAGTAATTTTCACAGACAAGCACATCTGGGATGACTGTCAGCAAATTTTACAGGTGCTTTTCACCTGGTAGAAAAGGGAGTGAATAATGTTGGTGACTTGATGGTGGTCTTTGGACCAGACAGTAGCCCCACAACTGAACCAGATTATTTGCAGCAAGTCTTTCCCGAGACTTACTCAAGCTGAGACTAACAGCAGGCGAGGTATGGAGGTGCTTACCAATTATTTCCAGGTTCAGCTAGCAGGGATATCGCAGTGCCTAGAAAGCCAAGTCTTCAGTCTAAGGTGAGTGAGATGGTACTGTTCCCCAGTGAGTACCCTAATGCTTTTTCTTGAACTTCTTCCAGAAGCCTATAGGACCTATAGGCTATAGATCTTTTTTTTTAATTTTATTTTATTTTATTTGAGAACATACTGTACAGAGGGGTTACAATTACATGGGCAGGATAATGCATACATTTCTTACCAAGCATTGCAGCCTCCTCCTTTGTTTACCCTTCACCTCCCTTCCCAGCTTCCCCCCTCCCCCCCGCCCAATCCTTCCCCCCCCACACACACCAACATTGTAAAGCAGGCTATAGATCTTTAAGTCCTGGAGAATCAAAGAGCCCTAAATATGGCCTTTGTTATGCAGTCAGCCACAGATATTAGAAGAAAGCTTGAAAAGTTAGAAGGTTTTGAGGTAAAGTGGTTGCCCAGTTGGTGTTGGATAAGAGAGACACTCTGAAAAAAAAAAAAAAACGAGTCTAAGAAGAGAGTTTGAGTTTTGGTAGGAGCACCAGAAAAAGGATCAAGAAACCTTTGGCAAAGACAGCACAATTCATTTGAAAATGGCAGTAGGGAACCTTTAGGACTAGATCAGTGAGCTTAATGCAAGCACAATGGACATTAGGAAAAGGAATGTCCAAGGTGGAGAATGATAGAAAATGACAGGTTAAGTAAGCACATTAACCACCTGGAAAACATAAATGACAGGTTAAGTAATCATATTAACCACATGGAAAATGTGTTCATAGCTTTGGAGAAACATGCAAAGGACCTCTGAATTCCATTAAGAAATTATGGCTATGAAAAAGGAGCTGGGGGGCTGGGAAGGTGGCTCAGTGGTAGAGTGCTTGCCTTGCATGCATGAGGCCCTGGGTTCGAATCCTCAGTACCACATAAGCAAAAAGAAAAAAGCCAGAATTGGCAATGTGGCTCAAGTGGTAGAGCGCTAGCCTTGAGCTGAAGAGCTGAGGGACAGTGTCCAGGCCAGAGTTCAGGTCCCACGACCGGACTCAAAATAAAAAGGAAAGCAAAAGAAAAAGGAGCTGCATCTGATATAAGAATATATTAGGTTGAAGTACATGTCAATTATAAGCTTTGAAAAGTGTCACCAGAAATTCAAAGCAACAGAGAAGGAAGGAGAGTAGTTAGCAGAGAAGACAGGGAAGCGCTGTGTCATAGAAGATGAGGCCAAGAAAAGAGAACAGGAAAATATCAGGCTCAAGAAAAAGATTGTTTCTCTTCAGAAAGTGTTAAAGGACCACTTGCTTTGATAGAGAATGCCATGGATAGAGAAAGAACTTTAGGAATAAAAACAGAAGAGCTAAACAAACAGTTGAAAGATCTGTCACAAAAATACACAGAAGTTGAAAACTAGAAAGAGAAACTACTAGAGTAAAAGCCCCAAAAGACTGCTGAGATCTTCACCATGAATGTAATGCAGAAGCATCGTGTCCCAGTGGAACAGGTGGAGGTGGGAAAAAATACCTCTCAATAGCACCTTTGTGAACTTAAGGGAGGAGCTGAAGAGCAAGCAAGGTTGTTGTGAGAAGGAGCAGTAGTTGGCCAGTCAAGGGAACTCTCATGTGACCCTGCCAAAGCACTTGCAGGCTAAGGAGCACATTGAGAAGGAGAGTGGGATCATGAAAGCAAGCTTGAGAGAACAGGAGAATAAAATGAAAGAAGTCTTCAAGGTTCAGAGTACTCTACAGGATTTAAAGGAACTAGAGACAATAAGAAACAGGGAAACATCTGAGCTGATCAGGTAGCTTGGGAGACCAGTCTAAAACAAGTTGGTTATCTAGAGCTCCTAGTTATCAATGTTAAAGGAAGAAGCAAAAACAGTGGTAATAAGTGTGCAAATGTTGACACTAAACTTGTGAAAAATGCATACAGGCTCAAGCTTTCTGTGAGTTTACATGTAGATATTTGCAACCTGGTAAATTGCCCAAGGACACTGCCTAAAACTGTTCTGAAAACCGGTGGAGCCTTAGCCTGACAATACTTTGTAATGTGTGTAGTTAATTTCCAACAGGTAAATGCTGAAATTCTGGAAAACACGTGGACAGAATTCATATGCGAGGAACCTCAGATGGTGAATTTGGGAAAGTGGACTCCACAGAGGCAAAGCCTGGAAAGTATGGCTATTGGTATCTATTAGTAATAGTGGACATTTTTTCAGGCTGAGCTGAGGCATGTAATAATACCTTGATTTGGTTTCCTCCTAGCTGTAGGGTCCAAAGATGGCCCTGCATTCATGGCCCAAATTCTCAATTATTAACTAATGCCCGAGGAATAAATTGGAAGTTACAATCCATTTATAAGCCTCAGAGTTCAAGCACTAGAAAGATTGAATATGACCTTAAAGGAAACTTTAACTAAATTAAATACAGAGACTAGCCATGGCTAGGTAAGCCTCCTCCACTTCACTCTCCTTTGAGCAAGATATAGCCCTTGTGCTAAAGGATTCAATGCCTTGAAAAACTTTAGTGTAGAACACTCCCTTGGGTTCCTAAATTTAGGAAGGCTATATAAACAGAAAGTTCTAACTACAATCTGCAGGCTTTACAACATATTCTTTTACGTTCCTATCCTTTGTTAACCAAGGCCCAATGGCCGGATAAGAAAAACTCCACCTGAGGATAAGAAAAACTCCACCTGAAGGGGAGGGACCAAGAAGATGATGAAACAGCAGGGAAACACCACAGCTCTCTCCAACCAAATACAGTGTTTGGATTTCAATGCTCTGTTTCTCCAAGTGACCCACAAAAAAAAGGCAATTACTCAGAGAGATAAAGGAAGTGCAAAAGGAAAAGGGAAAAACCTACACAGACAGTAAAGTGGGAAGACCCTTCCCCCACCCTTTGTTGGTGATGGGGCTCCACGTTGCGCAGCTTAAGTGATGGGGTTTTGTGCCAAGCTGATTAAGTGCCCCGGGTCTGGACCCTCTGTGGACCACACATCCACAAGCATCCCAAGTCTCCCAGGAGACTCCCAAGAGCTGGACCAACCCAGAATATACAAACAGAAATCTCAGAAGGCAGAGCTGGAACAAAGACTCCCCTCACCCTCCCTGGAACAGCGCCTTTGCCTGGCTGGTACAAGTAGTCCAGTCCAGTCAGGAGCAGTAGCAGCTGTCAACAGTGGCAAACGACCCTAGTCTCTCAGGGTGGCCCCTCTGTCCTGCTGGTGCAAATAGCCTAGCCTAACCTGGAACCGCAGCAGCAGCAGCAGCTGGCAATGGTGGCAAACCGCCCAGAATTGGGACACAATGCCTCTTGGCACTTGCCCAGACCAGCCTGGGGCGGCAGCGGTGGCTGAGGTGGGGACAGCTGCAGTGAACAAGTCCACACCCGTGGCAGTTTGTGCCTCTCCATACTGGCCTCCATAAGTGGCCCAGCCTATCCTGAGACAGCAGCAGTGGTTAACACCTGACTTGTGGTGGGGTGCCTGGCTTGCATAAGTGGCCCAGGTGATCCTGGGGCAGTGGCAGCAGCTGTGGCAGTGGCAGCAGCTGTGGCAGCAGCAGTGGCATCAACAGCGGCAGCAAACAACTCTGGACCCGTAGTGGGGTGTGGCACCTCTCCATACTGGTTTGCATAAGCAGCCCATCGTGGCAAATGTGGTGAACAACCCTAGACTTGAGGCAGGGTGTGGTGCTGAGCAACCCCAGAAAAGACTCCTTGGGCTGGCTTTGAACCTAAATACACAGATCTGAGCCTCCTGTGTAGCTAGAATTAAAGGTATTCACCCCAGTAGTGTCTTCCTCTTGCAACCCCCCTAACTTTTTCTAAAATAGATAATTTCTTAGTTCATACATGGAATTTAAGCAACTACAAGAGGATCAACATAATACTCTGTATTCTATGTGAGCATAGTGGAATCTAACTAGTTCTCAATAACAAGGTATAAAGTAGAAAAAAAACATGGAAATTAAACAGCACTCTGTTGAACAATACATGGATCACAGAAGAAATTAAAAAGTTCCTACAATTCAGTGAAAATGAAGATACATCACAAAGAAACCAATGGGATACAGCGAAAGCAGTCCTGAGGGACAGATTCATTGCTCTCAGTGCACACATCAAGAAAACATAGAACAAGTAAACGATCTTATGATGCAACTAAAACTGCTAGAGAAACAAGAAAAAATTGAACCTAAAGTTGCTAGATAGAGAACCGAAATAAGAGCTGAAATTTAAGAGACAGAGATTATGAAAATTATAAATAAAATTAATTTTTAAAAGCTGCTTAAAAAAGTCACTAAAACTGAAGGACCACTGGCAAGAGTAACTAACAAAATAAGAGAGGAGATCCAAATCAATAATATCAGAGATACCACAGGAAAAATTACAACAAACATCCAAGACATCAAAACAATCATAAAGAAATAATTCCAGACTCCAACACAAAGGAAGGAAAACCTAGTAGAGAGGGATGAATTTCTACAGAAATACAAATTGCTATCCCCCCTTTCCTTTTCAGCCATTCTTCTCTACCATGTATGGTGGGGGCAGCAGTTCAGTAAATAAACTTCTTTTCATGACTGAATAGTGTGTGTTGTTCTCTTCATGGGCTACTTAATGAAACCTACCTATTTAATATACCTTACAAATGGTGCCATGACTGGGATGAGGTTTTTGAATTGGAAATGCTAGAATTTTCTAACCACCCCTTTTCTGCAAACCAAACTGCCTTGAGACACCACGTGAGACTTTTCACCAATATCATTGCTGGCCTTCACACCTCCACCGTCCACACCACTTCTCTACTCTGGTGAATGAAACTACTCTCCACTACTCTCTGTTACTCAATCTCTGCTCAGATGTGGCGCCATTCCAGAGAGCTCCTACGGCCTTTAGCAGAAAGGATGGTCATCTCTGAAGCCGAGAATGCCTGGTATGGGGGGCTTAGCCATTTCTCTCTATAGGGGTCTGGGTCAAGCCTGAACACCACTTCTTCCTGGTCAGCTCTCCTTCACTCACCAAACTGACTCTCTAACACATTTAATGGGGTCCTGTGAGTCATGTCCGAGCTGTGAAACCCCGCTGACATGCCTCCTGTGCTCCCTGGATAGCCAGATGACCTAATATTTTTTGCTGTTCACAGATTTAGACAATTTATGCCTCTGCAATGGTACATGTTCAGAAGTCTCTTTACTATCAGGCTGTCTTTGCTCTCTGCTATTCATGTCTAATTTTCTATATCTCTACAACTTTTTGGATTGTGCCCTGAAGAGTGCAACATGGGCTGGTTCCCAGGGAACCTCTCTAGGTTCCCTCAAAAAGGCCAGCCAAACTAGGCTTGATTTTTTGTTCAGGCTTTCTTTTCATTTTTTTCAGAAATTCGCCAAATTGAGTTCACCATTTTGGCCACATGGTGGGTTAAGGGTTTGGCCCCATCCAACCCGTACACTTCCACGAAGCTTGTTACTCCTCCATCCATCTATTCTAATATGCATTGCTAACAAGTTGCTCTTTTCACAGACCCTGGTAACTGAGGCCCAACCATCTGATGTGCTTTGTTAGCAAAGATGTCTAAATATTGTTGTCAAAAATTTTAAGTTTTGAGTTTTGCCTTTTTTGTTTTGTGTTATGTAGTCTAGTACTGACTATGTGATTCTAACATATTGGGCATATATGTGCTAAGATTCTCACATCTAACGAGTTTTGTCATTGCAGAATATTTGGTCAATTCTTGATAAGGACCAGGTAAGCTCTACTCATTATAGTTGATCTCCTTGTTGCTTTAATTGGAAATAACAAAGAGCTTTTGTGGAAAAGATTGTAGTGCAAGCCAGCCTGGGCTGAAAAATCCCTCAAACTTCATCTCCCAACTAACCTGCAAAGAGCCAGGCTGGAAACATGGCTCGAGCCTCTTATGTCTAACCAGCAAACACTATATGTGGTACCATCATTCAAAGTGGTAGAGTGCTAGCCTTGAGCAGAAGTGCTCAGGGACAGTGCTCAGGCCTTGAGTTCAAGCCTCCTTGAATGCAAACTGGGACTAACCATCCCAGCAACGAGCACCTAGACTCAACCAGTCTGGGGAACAAAGAAACATGGAGAAGAATAAGAGGAGATGATATCACATCATCCACTTTGTGCCTGCCCTATCAAAATTAACCAGAGCTGGGAGGTCAATAGAAGTAAGAACACTGCCCATCTAATGTCCATACCTGTCTACCTTTCAACTGGACAGGAATTCATATTCTTGTACTTGTTATTTGACTTCTTCTCTATCTAGTCTCCAGGTGTCAGAAGAAGGTAGGGACATTTCTACCAACATTTTCAGCCCCATGTCCTACCTCTTGCCATTTATTTGCTCTCTAGTATTTTTTTTCAGTCCCTCAATGCGTCATGAAACTTCTCCAGACTTCGTCCAAGAGACTTGCCTCCTCCAGACTTTATCTAAGGACTCAATGCCCAAGTGACAGCTGTTGCCTTCTGCCTTCTCCCAGATGGGACCACATATCAGCCTTTTACCCTTAATGTCAATGCTGCTTGCAAACAGGAAGTAGCCAGAGAGAATCTTCACCTTTTTTCATAATTATCAAATGGCTGGAATGTAAGTTCTGAACAGGGACACCTCACTCCCTCTTGACTAAGTTTCCACCCAATATCTGTTACATAGGTAACTGGCAGACGTGGAAGCAATCACCTTCTGCTTCTCTGCTAGGACACATCCTAGTCCACCTCTGGTCACAAGCCTCCCATCTGACCTTCGGAGGGTTCTAGACCCTGAGGTCACATGCAGATCCAGTGTGGCCACAATTTTCCAGCACCTGGCCACACCTCTTCCTGTCCCTGACCTAGATAAGTCCTGGATCAGAGGTGGGTCGACAACCCTTCCTTTTCAGTCATCCTTCTCCACCATGCATGGTGGGGACAACCTTTTGGTAAATGAACTTCTTTTCCTGCCTGAAAAAAAGAAATGCAAATTGTCCAAACAGAACCAAGAAGAAATAAATCAATTACAAATGTCAATAACCTACAATGAAATAGAAGAAGTCATAAGAAATCTTCCAACAGGAAAAGCCCAGGACCTGATGGATTCACTACAGAATTCTATAAGGCCTTTAAAGAGGAGCTAATACCCATACTCCTCAAGCTCTTCAGAGAAATAGAAACAGAGGAAATAATCCCAAACTCATTTTATGAAGCCAATATCACATTCATCCCCAAATCAGGCAAAGACCCAACAAAGAAAGAACTACACACCAATCTCTTTTATTAAGACAGATGCAAATCTCCTCAATAAAATTGCAGCCAACAGAATCCAGAAACATATAAAAAAATCATACATTATGACCAAGTAGGCTTCATCCCAGAGATGCAGGGATGATTTAACATATGTAAGTCAATAAATGTAATATTGATCAATCCATTGGTTTGGATCAATCCAATTGATCCAATCAATTGGATTACATTGTAAAATGTAAAATTGATCCAAGGTCAAGAATCACATGATTATCTCCATTGATTTGGAAAAGGATTTTGATAAAATTCAGCACTCATTCATGTTAAAATTTCTGGAAAAAAGAGGAATAAAAGGAACCTTTCATAAGACAATAAAAGCGTTACATGGCATATCAAAAGCCAATATTATGCTTTATAGGGAAAAACTACAACCAATTCCCTTAAAAACAGGAACAAGGCAAGGATGCCCACTCTCTCCACTCCTCTTCAATATAGTTCTGGAATTTTTAGCCAAAGTAATAAGGCAAGAAAAATGCATTGAAGGGATCCACATAGGAGATGAAGAATATAAGCTCTCTCTTTTTGCAGATGGCATTATTTTATAAGTTAACGATCCCTAAAGCTCCATCCCCAAACACTTAGAGCTTAGAAACCAAATTGGCAAATACCAGGATTCAAAATTAACCCACAAAAATCAGTCCGCTTTCTGTAAACCAACAAAGTACAAATAGAAATGTATATCAAGGGAACAACCTCATTCACAATAACCTCAAAAAAAAGTATTTAGGAAGTAACCTAACCAAAGATGTAAAGGGTCTATTTCATGAAAACTATAAAAGCCTAAAAAAAGGAATCTTAGAGGATACCAGGAAATGGAAAGACTTCTCATGTTCCTGGATAGGCAGAATTAATGTGGTGAAAATGGCCATACTGCCAAAATTAATAAACATATTCAATGCAATTCCCATTAAAATTCCAATGACTTGCTTTACTGAAATAGAGAAAATATTCCAAAAGTTCATATGAAACAACAAAAGACCTAGCACAGCCAAAACAATTATAGGCAAAAGAAAGGATGCAGGAGGGATCATGATACAAGACTTCAAGCTCTATTATAGAGCCATAATCACAAAGACAGCTTGGTACCGGCACAAAAAGAGACCCAAAAATCAGTGAGACAGGTTAGAGGACCCAGAAATATAGCCACATAGGTACAGTTAGTTGATATTTGACAAAGAAGACAAAGACATACGGTGGAAGAATCATAACCTCTTCAACTACTGGTGCTGGGAAAACTGCCACATGCAGAAAACTAAAAGTGGACCCTAGCCTATCACCATACACTAACATAAACTCAAAATGGATTAAAGATCTTAACATCAAGCCTGAAACTCTGAAACTATTGCAGGACCGAGTATGAGAGAGACTTGGAATTATAGGCAAATGCAGGAACTTCCAGAACAGATTCCCAGGGTCACAACAAATTGGAGAATGACTCGATAAATGGGACTACCTTAAAATAAAGTTTCTGCACAAATAAATAATAGCAACCAATCTAGAAAGAAAGCCAAATAATTGGGAAAAATATTTACCAGCAATATATCAGACAAGGCTCTAATATCAATTATATACGGTAAACTCGAGAAACTAACCCTTTACAAACCTAACAAACCAATTTTGAAATGGTCAAGGGAGCTAAAGAGAGACTTCTCAGAAGAAGAGGTAAAAACGGCAAAGAAACACATGAGGAAATGTCCATCATAACTGGCTGTAAAGGAAATGCAAATAAAAACAACTCTGAGATACCACCTTACCCCAGTCAGAATGGCCCACATCCTAAATTCAGCCAATGACAAATGCTGGAAGGAATGCAAAGAAAGAGAAGCATTACTGCATTGCTGGTAGGAATGTATACTAATACAACCACTTGGAAAGAAGTATGGAGGTACCTCAGAAAGCTAAATATCGACCTGTCCTATGAACTGGCCATACCACTCCTAGGCATCTACTCAGAACAACAGGAACCAGTATACAAAGACACACACTCCTTTATGATTATTGCAGCACTGTTCACAATAGCCAAAATTTGGAAACAACCCAGATGAGTCACTACTGATAAGTGGATCCAAAAATTGTGGTACCTATATACAATGGAATACTATGCAGCCATTAGACAGGACAAAATGATGGCATTTGTAGGGAAATGGATGGGACTAGACCAATTTATTTGAGTGAGGTAAGCCAAGAGCAAAGAGACAAATGGCACAGGATCTACCTGATATGTGGATTCTAAAGCCAAAATGCAAAAATGTATGACAAAGTAAACAGGATCGAGAAACAAAGGACAGACACTCTTTTTGTTGTATCACCGTTAATGACTCCATGTTCTTGATTATGTAGATGGTAGAAATATGCACGCAATGCAGGGAAGCCAGGAGGAGGAACAGAAAAAGTGGGAAATGGAACAACATACAACAAAGTAGTCCATCAGCTGCACTGGACATAGAAGAAAAATATCTAAGTAACCCAAACACAATGATGGGAAGGGAGGAATGAGAGGGAAAGAGGGAATAGCTTACACTAAGCAAAAGGGAAAAAATGTAAACATCACCTGAGTTGGGAAAAATAATTTGGATTGTCAAAGCTCATAGGATTAACAAATTTTAGACCATGATAACGATAATTTGCCTTCTCAAGGTTAAAATGTGTTTGTGACTTTAAGTATCACAATTCCACAATATTGTGAAATATATGTAATCACCTATTTCAATTTTGACAAAAAAGTGTGAGAAGGGAAGGGTTATGAGGGATGGGTGACAATGTTGTCAGACACCTTGTATTCATATACTGTTTTGTAGAATGGGAACTTCTTTCTACAACTACTTAAAAATAATAATACAAGGAATTTAAAAAATAAACAGGGATGGCAACTGATAAGTTCAAATATAAAATAAGAAATTAAATCCAATTGGAAGGCAAATTTCTTTGGCGAGAGTAATGTAGTTTATTCGATAGCAAGTCTCCTTCAGCAATAATTCCAAAAGCTAGACCTCAAGTAAGTGAAGTAAACTAAGAAATGGAGATACAAAAAAAAAAAAAATAAAACTTCACCCACTCTTTCTTGCCTGGACAGCTGGTGTGGGTAAAAATTTATCATGCTCCTGAGTTAGGACCAAAGCGGCAAGGAACATACTTGGTCATGCTAGGACCAATATACAGAGAAGGCTGCAAGATGAACTGTTCAGAGACACCCAGATGATCCCTTAAGGATAAGACTTACTGTTAACTACTGCTAACTAGTGTGTTTCTATAACTTACTTGTTTTCTATTAAATTTACATTTTAAGTCTGTTCATTGGGTGGAGAGAAGGGAATTTTTAGGATCTGGTAAGAAGGAATCAAGGATTTGATTGGACATGAAAACCAGTGGGGGGTGTGTAAAGCAGCGGGGCCCTAATAATCAGCAGCACTATCAATGAGGCCCCATATCCTGGCCCACTGGAGTGCATGGGACATACTACCAAAGGGCCAGAGTATCTTGTTGGAAGGGGTAGGATGTCATCTTCACATGATTAGCTGTGAAGAAGTGATTGGGGAACGGGCAGTTTGTGAAGTGATGGTTGAATACTGTTAGGCAGGAGACCCACTGGAGTGATGGAGGGGTTCAACCTATGTATACGCTGCATGGTCAGAGAAATGGAATTGGAGAAAATCAAGAGAAGGAAGTGGTGAGACAGTAGGAGGGGAAAGATTTGGGAGAAGAGGAATTTAAGGGAGAATAGGAGGGAAAGTATGCCAATTGGCCACCAGGCCAGAGGAGTATAGGCCTGTGGATAGTGGAGAGGCCTAAAGAGCAAAAGGAAGTGATGCAAGGGAAAAAGGGAAATGAAGGAATGTCTATAAAGAAGGAGGGAGTAAGGCAAAAGGACAAAGCCTTTCCTATTGAAGTTTGGAACTTTGGAGATGATAATTTGGGGAGTTGGTGCTTTGCAGACCAATTAACTATGAGTGACTGCCCATTGGAGGTCTGAGATTTGGTGTTTGGGTTGGCTTGTCACTGAGTGTACAGCCCAGGACAAGGTAAATGAAGGCACATTTCGAGTGTAAATAAAGTTATTTTCAATGTGCCTCATTGGATTGTCTTGTGTTTTATGCATCATATGTATACTAGTTCACGTTAGTAGTCTCAAAGGCCATGAAATTTGTAAAATTTATGAGCTCATAATCAGTTTGCAAATCCGAATGGGACAATGATGGCAATATGATGTCACAATATCAAGTCATAATAATATTTTGATGTAATAATTAGTTGGTGATTCCATAATGGTGATGAGGTCATAGTAGGTTTATGAATCACAATTGGGTTGTTGATGTCACAATGGCATGCTGGACTTCAATTTTCATTAACTCCCAATGAGAATATGAATTCAGAATGGGAATGTGAGATCTACAAAGTCATGCATTGGCTCAAATGTGATGAACTCCCAACAGGTATGTGATATCACAATGTAACACAATGCTCATGATATCTGACAGTGATGACATAATTTTCATGGTAGAGTGCATTTCTAATATCACACATCATACCTGAAATATGAAGTCAAAAACATTATGAGATCACAAAGGCCTATGTATCACAAGGGCATCGTGTCAAAGTTATGAGGAAAGGACTGGTTAATGATGTCACACTGGTGATCCTGCCTCCAAGGGTTTGTAATATAATGGTTTAATTGTTAGACCACAATGATTATATGGGTAAACAACTTAACTTTGATGTCACAAAGGCCATATGCTTTTTCAAAGGTGCTAAGAGGTCATAACCGATTGAAATGTCACAATGTGATTGTGATGTCACAATGGCAATGTGATGCTCCAATAGCTTTGTGATATCACGTTGGTAATGAGGTCACCCATGGAATAGTGATGTCACTACTAGTTTGTAATATTACAATCACATGTCTGATTTCAATTGCTACTAGTTTACAATGAGGACAAGAATTCAAGGAAGCAGCTAGAAGTCCTAAAACCCATGACTTTTCTAACATGTTGATGTCATAATAGGTTTGTGAAAACAGAATGGCACAGTGATATCACAATGTCAATGTTATGTCACAATATCATGTCATAATAATGTGTTAAGGGATTTCAGAAGAAGATTGCTGAGGAGAGGTTGGATTCAAAATAAGTGCTCGCATAGAAAGCAGTTTTAGTGTTCCTGTGAACAGTCCTAGGCTAGAGAATCACACCTAAGTGTGCCATCACCGTACAAAGAGGATGGCCAGAGAGGGAAAATCCAGGCAAGGAAAGAGATCTGAGCACTTGCCAGTAGCCACGGCTGCAAGGGCTGGGGTGGCAGTGGCGGTGGCCATAGACACCATACCTACAACAGAGAGTCCAGGACAAAGGAGCCAGACACAGTAGACTAGCAGATTCTACTCAACACCAGCAAGAACTGAGAAGGAGCAGATATCTTCGTCCTGCAGTTTTCAGACCAGAGAGGGTCCAGGAACCAAGAATCTGGTGTGAGTAGAACCCTGACTTCCTCACTCCTTCTCAGGGAGCAGATGTGGGAAGGCCGCCCCTCCCCTCACCACCACTGGAGGTCTCCATCTTTGATACTGACAAAGGCCCGGTTGAGCAGATAACTCCGACTCAGGCCTTGGAGAAAAACAAGAGAGTCATTTTGCAGGTCACAGGAACTAGAAGTGTCCTGCCAGGCTCAGTTCCACCAGGGGAAAGTCACTCTGCCCAGGCAGAGTGAAATTTGTCCTCGGGGAAGAGACTTTCTTCACTGGGTAGACAGAGCCAGAGGCTGCCCCACCATACAGAAGCCTAGACAACAATTGAAATTAAGTAAACATAAACCCTGAGAATGGCTCCAAGCTGGGTTCTGTGAGTGTCTCAGGAGCTAGCCCCTTAGGGAAAAGCTACTGTTTGATGAAAGGCTTCAACCCTACCCAGAACCTAGCCTCATCACTGCATCTCCAAACTAGAGGAAACAGCCATCTCCCACTTTTGTGATACTCAAAGATCTCCCTCTCACTGAACTAGCCTGGGAGGAGGATCACAAAATCCTGCCTAACACAGGGCATTTTCTGCCTGACCAAACTGACTTAAGAAACCAATCAAGACATAGGAAAACCAAACACCACAAGCAGACCAGAGACTCCACCAAGACACTGGTTATAGATACAGGGGAGATACAGGCTCTTCCCATTCCCCCTCCAAAAAAAACACCCAAAACCAAAGAACTCTTTTTTAAACATTTTTTTAATTTTTATTTTTTAAGTGTTTTCTGTTGATCTTTATTTTCTCATAATTTTTATTTTTGGTGTAAGTGTGTGTGTGTGTGTGTGTGTGTGTGTGTGTGTGTGTGTGTGTGTGTGTGTTTAATCTCTTTGACCTTTTGGTCCTTTTTCATTATTTTCATTTTTTCTCTTTCTTTATTTTTTGCATGACTTAATTGCTGTTCTGCTCAACTCCAGATACATACCTGTCATCAATTGGTAGACCTTCTCCCCCATTATGTACATACGTAAGCCAGAAATTTATTGCTCAGTTAACAACCTGTTACGCTTAACTTTTATAATAGCAGTATTATCTCTTTATACCTACATAATTTTCAAGTAACTAATTTTAAAATTTTTATTTTATAGTTTTCACGTTTCCTTTCTATCCCTCCCCTCCTCTCATTCTATCCTTTTCTTCTCTCAATATCATTTCTTTAAACTTACATAATTTTTAAGTGTTTCATTTCCTAAATTTAAATTTAATTTTTCCATTTTTTTTCTTTTTTAAAAAAATTTCTCTCCTATGATTCTGTCCAATCCATTTCCCTCTCAGAGATTAGGAATTGGTTACATTTAGTCTCATTTTACCTATTCACATCCCTCTAGTCCTATTTTTACCCACATTTCTCCCTGAAGCTAATAATTTCTGGTTTGCCAAATCCTTCCTCGTTGTTCTTAACTCATTAATCCATGGTTGTTTGATTTAGAATAGATTGTATCTGTTGAACTAGATTGTATCTGCAGCCATTTTGGTTGTGCAACTGAAGGACTCTAGCTGATGCTTACCTTAAAATAGTGTTCAAACACAAAATTGCTGTTACTTTCATACCAAATGGGCAGAACAAGCCGGAAAAACACAAGAAAAATGGCAAGTCCAGGTATCTGAACTTCCACTAATGATAATCATGTGAGAGAATAGTTAATGATAATAATAATAATAGTTAATGATAGTAACAATAATTAATAGTTCCCCCAACAGCTCTACAAACACTACTGGTAAACATGGTGAATGAAATGTTTGAAAATTTGCAAAGGTCTCAGTGTGAGCGTGATAGGGAACAAGAGGAGGCAATCCAAATAGTATTACAGGAATCATGTGAGCATTAGGAAGCTACTTAAAGATTAATACAGGAATTGCATAAGCAGGCTGAGAACCGTCATAGAGAATTACAGGAATTGCTTTAATTTGAGGAAACTAATCAAAGAGTAATACAGGAATTGTGAGAGCGTGATCAGAATAGACAGAGAGAAATAGAGGCATTCAAAAAATCTATAAAGAGACAGCTGGAACAATTCAGGGAGACCACAAAGGGAATGCAGAATAGAGCCTGCCAGAAGGAATGGGAGTCCAAGGAAACCATAACCAATCAGCTAAGTGATCTGAGAATAAACACTGAACACCAAATTAAGGAAGTAAAGCTCATACAAGATCTAAACCAAAGCTCCAACAAAGAATTTGAAGCTATCAAAGCCGACCAGATAAAAGGAAAAGAAATTAAAAACAAATAGAAATTCTTGACAGGTTAGACCAGGCAGAAGATCAAATTTCAGGGACTGAAGACAGCCTAGATATTATAGAGAAATAACATACAAATATCCAAGATAAATCCAAGAAATATGATAGATCTATTCTATATTTGGAAGACACCATCAGAAGGCCTAATCTGAGGATAATGGATATAGAGGAGCACCTAGAGACAGAAGTTAATGGTCTAGAAAATTTATTTAACAGAATCCTAGCAGAGAACTTCCCAAACATGCAAAAAGATAGGCCTATGGCCTATTCAGATAAAAGATGCTTTCAGAAGCCCAAATAGACCAGAACAGAATAGGACATGTCACCGTCATATTATAATCCACACAAGATCAATTCAGACCAAGGAAAGGATCCTTAAAGCTGTCAAGGAGAAAAGACCAATCAACTATACGGGGAAACCAATTAGAATATCCTCAGATTTCTCAGCAGATATGATGAAAGCAAGAAGAGCCTGGAATGATGTATGCCATGCCCTAAAGAAAAACCACAACAAAGAACAGTGTACCCAGCTAAACTCTCCTTCATAACTGAAGATCAAATAAAAATTGTTCATAGCAAAGAAAAATTGAACAATATATCTCCACAAAACCAGACCTACAAAGGTACTTAAAGATATCCTACACATAGAAAACTAACAAGACAATGGCCAAGAAATGGCATCTAAGCGAATAAAGTTAGAACTCAACATGAAAAGCGCCCAAAGACAGTCCTGTAACACATGGAAGCTGAACAACACACTGCTGAATCACCAGTGGGTCATGGAAGAGATTAGAAAGGAAATGCAAATGTTAATGATATTCAACAAAAATGAACACACAAATTATTAGCTCCTCTGGGACACAGCAAAGGCAGTACTCCGAGGCAAGTTTATAGCTCTGAATTCTTACATCAACAAGTTAGAGAGATCTGAAACCAACAATTTAATAAGACATCTGAATCTCCTTCAGAAAGATCAGCAAAATAAACCCCAATCCAGTAGACAGAAATAAATAATTAAAATTAAATTAGAATTAACTAAATTATCATCCAAAAACACCATAAAAATAATCAACAAAACAAAGAGTTGGTTCTTCGAAAAAATTAGCAAAATTGACAGACGCTTAGCAAATCTTATCAGAAAAAGAAGTGAACACACCCACATTAACAAACTCAGAGATGAGAATGGGAACATCACCATCAGAACATTATAATGGAATACTTCTCAAAACTTTATGCTAATAAGTTTGAGACCTGGCAGAAATGGACATGCTGAAACTCAACCAAAATGATTTAAATCAACTTAACATGTCCATATCAAGCATAGAAATGGAAACAGCAATAAGAGACCTCATATCTAAGAAAAGCCCAGGACCAGGTGGATTTAGAGTGGAATTGTACAAGGCATTCAAAGCAGGGCTCACACCAATCCTCCTCCAACTATTCAAAAAAATTGAAAGAGTAAGTTCATTACCAAATTCATTCTATGATGCCAACATAACCGTTATCCCAAACCAGGCAGGGACTCATCAAAGAAAGAGAACTATAGACCCATTTCTTTGATTAACATTGATGCAAGTCTTCTCAACAAAATTTTGGCCTTCAACAATTCATCCAAAAAATCACACACCATGATCAAACAGGATGCAAAGCGGTTCAATATATGCAAATCAGTTAATATAATTCATCACATCATCAAGAGCAATGATGAGAACCCCATGGATATATCAATAGATACAGAAAAAGAATTTCACAAGATCCAACACCCCTTTATGATGAAGACTCTGGAAAAACTATGAACCCAGAGAACATACCTCAATACAATAAAGGCTGTATATGACAAACCTATTTCCAGCATTATAATGGTGAAAAACGAAAGCTATTTCCTCTTAACTCAGGAACGAGACAAGGATGTCCACTCTCCCCACACTCTTCAATTTAGTATTAGAATGCCTACCTACAGTAATAAGACACGATACAAACATAAAAGGGATCCAAATACAGAAAGATGATGTAAAAGACTCCCTCTTTGCAGAAGACATGGTCTTGTATTTAAAAAATCCCAGAGACTCCACTCCCAAATTACTCATGCTGATTCAAAACTTTGGCAAAGAAGCATAGTATAAAATTAACTCTAAAAAATCAATGGCTTTTCTGCAGGCCAACAGTGAGAAGTGTGGATGAAATCAGGAAAGCAACTCCATTCATAATAGCCCCACAAAAAATGAAATACCTAGGAATTAACTTAATCAAAGGAATGAAGGAACTTTATGATGAAAACTTTAAAAACCTGAAAAAGGAAGTCAAAACGGAACTTAAAAAGTGGAAAAACCTCCCATGCTCCTGGATTGGAAGCTTCAACATAGTGCTAATTGCAATACTTCCCAATGCTATCTACCAATTCAATGTGATACCTATCAATATTCCAAACTCATTCTTCAAGAAAACAGAAGAGGCAATCCAAAAATTCATACAGAACAATAGAAGACCCTGAATAGCAAAAATGATCCTTAACAGAAAGAACAGTGCTGGAGGAATATCACTACCAAATTCCAAACTCTACTACAAAGCCATAGTAATCAAAACAGCTTGGTATTGGCACAAGAACAGACCTCAGGACCAATGAAATAGAATTGAAAACACAGAAATGAACCTACAGACCTTTAGCCACCTAATCTTCGATAAGGTAACTAAAAAACAAACAGCATGGAAGAAAGACAGCCTCTTCAGTAAATGGTGCGGGCAAAATTGGTTAATCACTTGTAGAATACTAAAACTAGATCCTTATATATCACCCTGCAACAGAATCAACTCCAAATGGATCAAAGACCTCGAGTCAAAGCAGACACCCTGAAAACATTACAGGATGGAATATGAGAAACCCTAGGTCTCCTTGGCACAGACCGAAATTTTCTTAATAGAGACCCAAAAACACCAAAAATCAAAGAAAGGTTGGACAAATGGGATTTCATGAAATTGCAGAGCTTCTGCCTGGCAAAGGATAAAGCTAGCAAGATCAATAGAAAGCCCACAGATTCGGAGAGGATCTTCACTAGCCATACAACAGACAAGGGTCTTATATCTAAAATATACCTGGAACTGAAAAAATTATATCCCCCAACAACAAATCCTCAAAGAAAGAACTCCCCAATAAATAAGTGGGCTAATGACTTACAGGGAAACTTCCATGAAGAGGAAATAAGGATAAGGAATAGACACACGAAGAAATGCTCAAACTCCCTAGCCATAAGAGAAATGCAGATCAAAACAGCATTGAGATACCACCTCACCCTAGCTGGAATGGCTATAATCAAGAACTCTAATAACAACAGAAGCTGGTGGGGATATTGGTGGGACTGTATACTTGCTCAGCCACTTTGGAAAGCAATATGGAGCTTCCTCAAAAGACTACATAGAGCTCCCCGATGACCCAGCACTCACACTTTTGGGCATTTAACCAAATGATTACAAACAATACCATACTAAAGCTACCAACAAAACTATGTTTATTGCAGCATTATTTACCATAGCTCAGATACCGTCCCTAACCAGATGCTCCTCAGTAGATGAATGGACCAAGAAAATGTGGTTTATATACACAATGGAATTCTATGAGTCCATCGGAAAGAATGACATTGCCCCATTTGTTAGGAAATGGAAAGTCTTGGAAAAAATTATATTAAGTGAAGTAATCCAGGCCCAAAGAAATATAAGTGCCATGGTTTCCCTTATTTGCAATAACTAGTATATGTCTGAGACAAACAGAAACTCATAAGTGCCATGGTTTCCCTTATTTGCAATAACTAGTATATGTCTGAGACAAACAGAAACTGTCAGAGAAGTTGATGTTAGGAGAAATGAACCCTAAGATAAGGACTCAAATTGTTTTCTGTTCTTGCTATTGTTTCTGCCATATTTATGACATGATTTATTTGTTGATTTTTATGTCCCTCCCCCACGGTATAATCCCTGTTTTCACTGTTTTTGATGTTGGTATAATTTGGGGATGGCAAGGGGAAAACAAATTGTTATACAGGTGGACTAATTACCACAATGACATGTACAAGATATTATGTCGAAAATGAACTTTACAATTTTGGTGCGAAGGGGTTGGTGGGGTGGTAGAAGGGGAGATATGAAGGAATGG
>NW_024871636.1:0-26048 GCF_019054845.1 Dipodomys spectabilis | reverse complement strand
CTAAATAAAAGCAAGTAAAAAGTAAAAAAAAATGATTTTTTAGGGCACATCTGTGGAAGGTTTGAAATACATTTGAAATACATTTTATTGACCATTTGTACATTTCTGTGATGATGAAAAGTGATATAGCAATCATGGTACAATATGACCCATTCTTCTAACATAACATAGCATTACCACATTACCCAGCAATTCCATTGCTCATTGCGTAATCCAAAGAACTGAAAAGAAAAAACTAATAGCTCATATGCCAATAATAACAGCAAAGTTCACAATAGTCAGAAGCTGGAATTACCTGGAGTGTCTACAAGATATACAGGTTTACAAAATATGAGGTAAGCATTAATGGATTATGCCATCCACAAAAATGCTGCATTTAATATATATCTGTCACGGATGGACACAAAAAATAATCTACTATTTATGTGAAACATTTACTAAACCATTTTATAAGAGAAAATGGAAGATTAAAATTTCTGGGGCAGGTCATTGGGGTGATTATTACTCAATGATTGTGTGGATTCCATCAGTATCAACAAGATAGTTCACAAATAGAGGTAATGGTGTGCATATAATTAATGTCACTGAATTTTATACGTGCCTAACAAGCATGAGGCCCTGCGTTCATCCCAGCACATCCAAAAAATGCTAAATCTTCTTTCTGTTACCTACCTTGAGTGGTAGGTGCTTTTCTAATGTTTTGATTGTATCCCTCAGAGGATCTCTGGTGGATCTCTGATGTATAGTCATGCTTTACAGACAATCCATTATTTTAATATTAATTTTAAATTTTAAAGGAAACCTCATATATTAAAATGAGGGCAATGGCTGCAGATCTAATTCAAGAGGCTAAAACAGGAAGACCCTTACACAGTCTAGGCTGCCTAGAGAGGTCATGTCTAAATTTCCATGGTTACTGCTGAAACTGGAGGGACAATTATTTGTAAGTAATTGCAAGTGATAGAAAACTGAGAGATAAGTTTCTGATCACATTATATTTTGGTCCTGTCAGCTTGTATTTAATATTTACATGAATTTTTAAATTTTTCCTTTTTCCCTTACTCTCAGCATGTCATTTATACTATGTTCTCATTTGCTACATTTAAAAAGAAACATAGTTTTCCTTTGTATCATATTAAATATGGTTTTTTATTATTTTCTATATTATACAACTACTATTATTTACTTTTGAAAATGTTAGGGAAATGAACCCGAAGATATGTATTCAAATGTTTTTTTTTTTTCATGCGATTGTTTCTAACACATTTATAAGATTATTTCTTTGTTGCTTTGTATGTCCCTCCCCCACAGTATAACTCCTGCTTTCACTGTATTTGATGTTGGTATAATTTGTGGAGGGTAAGGGGAAAAACAAATCGTTTAAATAGGGATACAGGTGGACCTATTGCAACAATGAGATGTACAAGTCGTTACATCGAAAAATGAACTTTACAACTTTGGTGCAGGGGAACGGGGGTAGCGGGGAGGATTGGTTGGGTGAGTGGGAGAGGATGGGAAGGGATAGGAAGGGGAAACAAAGGAGGAGACTACAATCCTTGATAAGAAATGTACTCATTATCTTGCCCATGTAATTGTAACCATTCTGTATAGTATGTTCACAATAAAAAATAAAAATTAAAAAAAAGAAAATTTTTACGTTTTTTTTTTCTGCATGTAAGGACTAGCCACTGTCTCAGAGATTTTTCTTAGTTCTGCCAATTGAGCCACAGATAAACTTCCAGCTACATTCTTTTGAAAAGTCTCATGCAAATCCCAGCACAACTAAGGAGGCTGAAATCTGACCTTGATTTGAAGCCAGTCTGAGCAGCAAAGTCTGAGATTCTTATCTCCAATTAATCACCAAAAAGCTGCGGGTAGTAGAATGGTATCTAGCCTTGTGTAAAACAGGGCAAGTTCAAGCCCTAGTATTGTAATTACATTATCAAGTCTCATGGACTTTCTTGCTTGGGTTGGATTTGAACTACAACCCTTAGATTTCAGCCTCCTGGGTAGCTAGGATTTAAAGGCATGAACAATCAACCGCAGACATTTTAATTTTTTTTGGTCATTCATGGGGCTTAAATTCTGGGTTAGGTGCTGTCTCTGTGCTCTTCAGCTCAAGGCAAACAGTCTACCACTTGAGCCATAGAACCACTTTCACTTTTCTGGTGCTTTATTAGAGATAAGAGTTTCACAGAATTTCCTGTCTGGGCTGGCTTGGAATTGTGATCCTCAGATCTCAGCCTCCTGAATAGCTAGTATTACAGGCATGAGCCACTGGTGCCCATCTTATTTTTATATTTTTAACCAGCTTTTTCTTGCCTTCAACCTCAGTACATTTTATTTTGTCCAGTAGACCTGTTCTTTGGGCCACATTGCTGTTCCTTAGTTGTTTTGAATGGGGGTAGGGATTGAACACTCGGCATGGGTGCTGTCTTTGTGGTCTTCAACTTAAGTCAAATGCTCTACCAGTTGACCTACAGAGCCACTTCAGGTTATCTGGTGGTTAATTGGAGTACAACAGTCTCATGAACTTTCCTGACCAGGCTGGATTTGAACCATGGTCTTCATATCTCAGCCTCCTGAGATTACAGTGTAGAGGCAGCAGTGCCCTTCTGTTTCTTAGCTTTTTGACTCAAGGACGATGTTTAACAAATTCAACCACAGCTTCACTTCTAGCTTTTTTTGTTTATTTGACATTAGTTTCTAATGTACTTTTCTGGGTAGTCTGGCTTCAAACCGTGATCCTCAGATTTCAGCTTCCTGAGATGCTCCGATTACACATATGAACCACAAACCCCTTGGTCATTTTAAAATATTAATATTTTTTCCACTTTATCTTGTTAAAATTTTCCTTGCTTTTTTTTTTTTTTTTTTTACTTTTGTATATGTTTTTGTCCTGGGGCTATATTTCAGGGCCCGGATGCAATGCCAGAGATTTTTCTTCAAGAGTAGTGGCTTTGCACATAAGCCAAAGTATAGCTTGTGGCAATATTTGTTTTGTGTTTGTGCTTGAACTAAAACCCTGGGTGCTGTACTAGAATGTGACTGCCCAGTTTGCATCTTGGGCCACACCTCAACTCCAGATTTTTTTTTTTAACTCTTGGTAGTTAATAGGAGATGAGTCTTATGCAAAGCCCAGGATGAATCAGTTGGCTGAAATCTGAGGATCACGGTTTAAAGCCAACCAAGGCAGGAAATCCCATGAGACTCTTAACTCCAATTAATCACTGAAAAACTGGGAGTGGTAAAGCTCTATCCTTGAACAAAACAGCATAATTTCAAGCCAAACATAGCACACAGATGCATACACAGAGAAAACCTCATGGACTTTCTTACATGGGGTAGCTTTGAACAATGATTCTCAGATTTCAGCCTATCTTCATCCTCTCTTCTTTGAAAATTTTATGGGTCCTGTGGCTTGACCTCTGTCTCTGGGGCCTATATCTTAGCTTTTACATTCAAGATTGATGCTTTACCACCTCAGCCACAGCTCAAGGCTTTGTGCTGTGTAGCTGGGGATAAGAATCTCAAGCATGTTCCTTCCTAGACTGACTTGACTCTGCAATTGTCAGTTGTCAGCCTCTTGTGTAAAAAGGATTACACATATAACCATCAACATTTGGGTCACTGTAAAACATTAATATGTGCTTGCTTCCACCTTTTTTTCTTTTTTTTCTTTTTTACTTTTCCTGGGAGTGGAAATTGAAGCTCAGATGTTGTTTCAAGGCATACATGGGACCAACCATAACATTTGGCTTTTGTGGGGAGGTTAATTGGAGAGAATAGAATCATGTATAGCTAAGCCAGATTCAGGAGGCTGAAAATTGAGGAGAGTCCATGACACTCTTTTCTCCAATGAACCACTAAAATCTGGAGTTGTAGATTATTGAGCAAAATAGTGCAAGTTCAAGCACCAGGACTGCCAAACACACACACACACACACACACACACACACACACACACACACACACATACACGCGCACGCACGCGCGTTTTATGAACACCTATACTTGAGCTGAGCTTTAAACAGTATCCTCAAATTTTAGCCTAAGTAGCTAGAATTACAAATATGAGTCCCCAACGAAACTTCTGTTACTTGGTCTTTCTTGTCTTCTTCCACCCTTCTTTTCATTTATTTCATTCTTTTTGTTTGTGTTGGGCCTGGAGCTCGAACTCATGCAAGTATTGGCCTGCCTCAGGAGGCTGAAATTTGGCCATCATGGTTTGAAAGCAGCCTGGACAGGAAAATCCATGAAATTCTTATCTGCAATCAATCAACAAAACCTATCCCCAGTGTGGCCACCACACACAAAACAGTCTCCTGGAATTTCTTGATTGGGTGTGCCTTTACATAAGATCTTATATTTCTGCCTCCTGCATTTCTAGAATAACAGACATGAACCAAGAGTCCTGGGTTCTCTACTTCCAACCATTTAATTTTCTTATTGTGATGGTGAGGCTGGATCTCTGAGCCAGGGCATGGTTTCAATTGGCTTTTCATTCAAGGCTGTTGCTTTACAACTACAACCACAGTTTTATTTCTGGCGTTTTTTGCTGGTTAGTTGCAGACTTATGCACTTCCCTGTCCAGGCTGGCTATGAACAACAACCTTCAGATTTCAGCCTTCTGACTCACTAGGATTACACATATTGACCAAAATTTCATGCATTGCTCATTTTGAAACTTTAACTGGATTTTCTCACAACATTTTTATTCTTTTTCATAATCCTGAGGCTTGAATTCAGGGCTTGAGCACTGTCCCTGAACTTCTGTTACTCAAGGTGAGAACTCTACTACTTGCGCCACAGTGCCACTTTCATTCTTTTTTATTTATGAGGTACTGAGGAAACAAACCCAGGCATTCAAACATGGTAGGCAAGCACTCTGTTACTAAGCCACATTCTCCGCCATTCTTATACCTTTTTATTTGTATTTTTATTTCCTTGTGTATACTGGTCCTGGGTCTAAAAATCAAGTGCTGGCCCAGAAGTTTTTATTCAAGATTAGAACACTAAGACACGAACCACCACATAACTTGTGGCTATTACTTTTTGTTTTGTTTTAAGTAGCTACTTAGATTTGAGTCCATGAATTCTACCAGGGCTGGCTTTCAAATGTGATCCTCAGATTTTAATCTCCCAAGTGGCTACCATCAGAGGTGTGTGCCACCTATGCTTAGCTCATTTTAATCTCTGAAATTGTCTTTTTCTTATCCTACCTTCTCTACATTTATTTATTTTATACTTTGTGTGTGTGTTGGTGTATATCAAGGTCTGGATGCTGTCCCAGAATATATTTTCTCATTTCTGCCATTGGAGCTGCAGTTCAAACACCAGGTTTTATTTTTCTTCCTTTTGGTGGTTAATTGGAGATAAGAGTCTCATGTAAAGCCCAGCAAGACATAGGAGGCTGAAATCTGAGGATTGTATTTGAAGTCATCCTTGGTACGAAAGTCCATGAGACTATTTTCATCAACTAAATACCAAGACTTTGGAAGTGGTAGTGCTCCTACATGAATTCAAGCACAAGGTTGGAGCACACATATAAAAAGCCCCATAGACTTTCTTGTTTGGACTGGCTTTTAACTGGTAACTTCAGATTTCAGCCTACTGAATAGCTAAAATAATAAGCAAGAACCACCGGTCCCAGGCTTCAATCTCAAATGGTAATTTCTTCTCTTCTTTCAGTTTTGTTTTTGGTCGACTTAGGGTTGAATTGGGAATTGTTTCCCAGGTTTTTCATGGAATTTCAGTACATTACAACTACTATCACACCTTCATTTCCAGCTTTTACTGGGTACTTAGAGATAAAAATTTCAGTCACTGCCCTGCCCAGGCTGGCTTTGAGCTATCATCCTCAATTTCAACATTCTTAGTAGCTAGGAATACACACATAAACCAAAAACCCATGGCTCATTTTGAAATTATAATTTTCGCTTTCTCCAATATTTTATAATTTGTGGTCTTTTTTCTTTCTTTTGTAAGTGTCTTTTTGAAATTGAATAACTAGGAATAAATATGAACCAAAACCCATGATCACTTTGAAACTTTATGTTTCTCTTTACCCATCATTTTTAGTTTCTGCTTTTTTGTTTCTGGTTTTGTTTTCTGTTTTTGTTTTTGAAATGTGTGTCTAGGATTTCAACTTAAGACTTAGGTGCTGTTCCAAGCTTTCTGTTTAAGACTACCACTCAACCGCATGAACCAAAGCACAGCTTGTAACTTATTTTTGGTGCAAATTAGATATATGTGTCCATGGACTTTCCTGCCTGGGCTGGTCATGAGCCGTGATCCTTAGATTTCATCCTCCTGACTAACTCGTATAACATGTGTGAACAACAAATGTTTGATTCATTTCAACTACTCTCACTGACTCTTCCTTTTGTACTTCTGTTCTCCTTTTATTTCTTCTGTGTTTGTCCTGTGGCTTGAACTCAGGGTCTGGGTGCTGTCCCGGAAATATTTTCCCAGTTTTGCCGGGAGAACTACAGCTCAATTCCTGTATTTTTTCTGGTTTGATGATTAACTAGAAATGATTATCATGTAGAGCCAGACCTGATTCATGAGGATGCAATCTGAGGATCAAACTTTGTACCAGCATGGGCAGGAAAGTCCATGATATCTCCAATTATAACCACTAAAAAGCTGAGATTACTAGAGCCTTAAGCAAAACAGTACAAGTTCAAGCAACAGGTCTCACACACAGACACACACACACACACACACACACACACACACACACACACACACACACACGTCTTATGAACTTTCCTACGTGGTCCGGCCTTTAAATATTATCCTCAATTGGAAAGATTAACATCGTGAAAATGGCAATACTTCCCAAGGCTATCTACAAATTCAACGCAATACCTATCAAAATTCCACCCTCATTTTTCAAGGAAATAGAAGAGGCAATCCAAAAATTCATATGGAACAATAAAAGACCCCGAATAGCAAAAACGCTCCTCAACGGAAAGAACACTGCTGGAGGAATATCAATACCAAATTTCAAACTCTACTATAAAGCCATAGTAATCAAAAAAGCTTGGTATTGGCATAAGAACAGACCTCAGGACCAATGGAATAGAATTGAAAACCCAGAAATGAACCTACAGACCTATAGCCATCTAATCTTCGATAAGGGAGCTAAAATAATAGAATGGAAGACAGACAGCCTCTTCAGTAAATGGTGCTGGCAAAACTGGTTAACTACATGTAGAAAACTAAAGCTAGATCCTTATATATCACTCTGCACCAGAATCAACTCCAAATGGATCAAAGACCTTGAACTCAAAGCAGACACTCTGAAAACATTACAGGATGGAATAGGAGAAACCCTGGGTCTCCTTGGCTCAGGCCGAAATTTTCTGAATAGAGAGCCGGAAACACAACAAATCAAAGAAAGGTTGGACAAATGGGATTGCATAAGGTTGCAGAGCTTCTGCAGGGCAAATGACATAGCTAGCAAGATCAATAGAAAGCCCACAGACTGGGAGAAGATATTTACTAGCCATACAACGGACAAGGGTCTCATATCTAAAATATACTTGGAACTCAAAAAATTAAACCACCCAACAACAAATCCTCAAAGAAACAACTGCCCAATAAGTAAGTGGGCGAAAGACTTTAAGAGAAGCTTCTCTGAAGAAGAAAGAAGGATGGCCAATAGACACATGAAGAAATGTTCAACATCCCTAGCCATAAAAGAAATGCAAATCAAAACAACATTGAGATATCACCTCACTCCAGTTAGAACAGCAAAAATCAAGAACTCTATCAACAACAGATGCTGGAGGGGATGCGGACAGAAAGGAACCTTACTTCATTGTTGGTGGGAATGTAAACTTGTTCAACCACTTTGGAAAGCACTATGGAGGTTCCTCAAAATACTTCACATAGAACTCCCCTGTGACCCAGCAATCCCACTTTTGGGCATTTACCCTAATGTTTACAAAAAAGACCACACTAAAGCTAGCAGCACAACTATGTTTATTGCCGCAGTATTTACCATAGCTAAGATATGGAACCAACCCAGATGCCCCTCAGTAGATGAATGGATCAAGAAAATGTGGTATATATATGCAATGGAATTCTATGCCTCCATCAGAAAGAATGACATTGCCCCATTTGTTACGAAATGGAAAGGCTTGGAAAAAATTATATTAAGTGGAGTAAGCCAGGCCCAAAGAAACATAGGTCCCCTGGTTTCCCTTATTTGCAATATCTAGCATAGGTATGAGTCAAGCGGAAAAAGTCAGATAATGTGATGTTAGGAAAACGAACCCTCAAATATGTATTTTAATGTTTTTGTTTCTTTCATGCATGTGTTTCTAACGAATTTATAAGAATATTTCTTTGTTGCTTTGTATGTCCCTCCCCCACAATGTAACCCCCGCTTTCACTATATTTGATGTCAGTGTAACATGTGGAGGAGACGGGGACAAACAAGTCGTTTAAGGATTCAGGTGGACCTGTTGCAACAATGAGAAGTACAAAATGTCATGTCAAAACCAGCTTTACAATGTCGGATTGGGGGGGGGGTGGGGGGGTTTGACTGGGTGGGGGGGAGGGGGAAGGGTGGGAAGGGAGGTGAAGGGTAAACAAAGGAGGAGGCTGCAATGCTTGGTAAGAAATGTATGCATTATCCTGCCCATGTAATTGTAACCCCTCTGTACACTATGTTCTCAAATAAAATAAAATAAAATTTAAAATAAATAAATAAATATTATCCTCAGATTTTAGCTTCCTTTGTAACTAGAATTAGAGTTATGAGCCATCAGTGATTGGCTGTTTGGCTCATTGAAGCCTCGGTTATTGGTTCTTCTCTTCTTCTACCCTTCTTTACATTTATTAATTTCATTGTTTTGGTTGTGCTGCTCCTGGAGCAGGAACTCATGCAATTCCTGGACAGTTTCAGGAAGCTGTGGTCTGACCTTCATGATTCAAAGCCATGTTGAGAAGGAAAGTCTAAGATCCTTACCTCCAATTAACAGCCAGAAACCTGGGAGTAGTACAGTACTAGCCCCAGGATGGCCCACAAACAACTGTCTTCTGGACTATGCTGCTTGGATTGGCCTTTATACTGGATTCCCATATTTCTGCCTCCTGATGTTTTAGAATTACAGGAATGAGTCACCAGCACCAGATTCTCTTCTTATGACTATTTTTGTGATCTTGAGGCTGGATCTCTGCGCCAGGGCACTGTTTCATAGCTTTCTCACTCAAGACTGGTGCTTTACACCTCCAATCACAGCTTCACTTCTGTTTTCTTGTTTGTTTGTTTTGCTGGTGATTTGATGATGAGACACCATAACCCTCAGATTTTTATCTATCTTTGTATCTGGGATTACACACATGAAACAAATACTCATGCTCATTTTGAAAATTTAGTTGGATTTTCCAACACATATTTTAATTTCGATCTTTTTTATTTCCACATGTATGCTGGGCTTGGGGCTATAATTCAGAGCCTATGTATTGTCCCAGTAATTTTTTTTCTCGTCTATCTTTTTTATTTATTTATTTTTCTTTTTATTGTGAAAATGCCATACAAAGGGTTCACAATTACATGAGCAAGTAATGAGGACATTTCTTATCAAGCATTGTTACCTCCTCCTTTGTTTCCCCTTCCCATCCCTAGCCATCTTCCCACCACCCCCCCCATCGCCCTGACAACCACCCTCATGAGCCAAAGTTGTAAATTTGTTTTTCAACATAACATCTTGTACATCTCATTGTTGCAATGGGTCCACCTGTATCTCTATTTTTTTTTTTTTTTGCCCATCATGGGGCCTAACTCTGGTCCTGGGCCCTGTCCTTCAGCTCTTCAGCTTGAGGCTAGAGCCCTACCATTTGTGCTACAGTGCCACTTCTGGCTTTTTCTGCTTATGTGTTGCTGAGGAATTGAACCCAGGGCATCATGAATGCAAGGCAAGCACTGGACCACTGAGTCAGCTTCCCAGTTCAGTCCCACTATATTTTTAATGCTAGACCTCTAATGTGTGAGCCACAGCTCAATTCGGGGCTTTGTTTTTAAACCATATTTGCCTAATTAGAGTTGAGTCCATGGACTCCCCTGTCTTGGCTGGCCTTGAACACTGATCCTTAGATGTGAGACCCTTGAGTAACTACAAGAACAAATGTAACCTATTTCAGTTTTGCTCATTTTAACCTCTGAAATTGGCTTTCTCTTTTCTTCTTCCACCTTTCTTTTCATTTGTTTATTTTATTCTTGTGTATACTGTTCCTGGAGATTGATCTAAAGGTGTCGGTAATGTCCCCAAATCATTGTCACATTTCTGCCATTGGAGCCACACGTCAAGCTCCAGCTGTTTTTTTTTTTCTTCTTTTGCGGGGTTCATTGGAGATAACAGTCTAATGGAAATTACAGAATGATTCAGGGAGCTGAAATCTGAGGATCAAAGTTTGAAGCCAGCCTGCAAAGGAAATTCCATGATACTCTTTATCTCCAATTAACTGGTAGTGATTCCACTAATGAGATTGATAAAACTCCAACCTAGAGTAAAATAGAACAAATTCAACCCCCATGACTAGCACACACAGAAAAATGGCCAATGGAATTTCCTGTTTGGGCTTACCTTTACATATTATTTTCTCACTCTATCCTCCTATGTAGTTAATACAACATGTGTAAGCCACCAATGATTGATTAATTAATTTATTTTTTTAATTTTAATTTTTGTGAACAGACTGTACAGAGGGGTTACAATTACATGGGCAAGATAGGAAGCATTGCAGACTCCTCCATTGTTTACAATTCACATCCCTTCCCAGCCTCCCCCAGCCACCCCAACCAATCCACCCTCACTCCCCGCAGCGAAGTTGTAAAGTTCGTTTTCGACATGACAACTTGTACTTCTCATAGTTGCAGCGGGTTCACCTGTATCCTTAAACGAATTGTTTTTCCCCATCTCCTTCACAAATTATACCGACATCAAATATAGTGAAGGCACGGGTTATACTGTGGGGGAGGGACAAAGCAACAAAAAAATGATCTTATAAATACGTTAGAAACAAATGCATGAAAGAAAAAAAAAACATTTAAATACATATCTAAGGGTTAATTTTCCTAACATCACATTATCTGACCTTTTCTGCTTGACTCATACATATACTAGATATTTCAAATAAGGAAAACCATGGGACTTATGTTTCTTTGGGCTTGGCTTACTTCACTTAATATAATTTTTTCCAAGCCTTTCCATTTCGTAACAAATGAAGCAATGTCATTCTTTCTGATGGAGGCATAGAATTCCATTGTGTATATATACCACATTTTCTTGATCCATTCATACACTGAGGGGCATCTGGGCTGGTTCCATATCTTAGCTATGGTAAATAATGCTGGAATAAACATAGTCGTGCTGGTAGCTTTAGTGTGTTCTTGTTTATAAACATTTGGGTAAATGCCCAAAAGTGGGATTGCTGGGTCATAGGGGAGCTCTATCTGAAGTCATTTCAGGAACCTCCATACTGTTTCCAAAGTGTTTGAACAAGTTTACACTCCCACCAACAATGAAGTAAGGTTCCTTTCTGTCCACATCCCCTCCAGCATCTGTTGTTGTTAGAGTTCTTGATGATAGCCATTCTAACTGGGGTGAAGTGGTTTCTCAATATTGTTTTGATTTGCATTTCTTTTATGGCTAGGGAGGTTGAGCATTTCTTCATGTGTCTATTGGCCATCCTTCTTTCTTCTTCAGAGAAGTTTCTATTCAAGTCATTAGCCCACTTATTTATTGGGCAGTTGTTTCTTTGAGGATTTGTTGTTCGGGGATTTAATTTTTTGAGTTCCAAGTATATTTTAGGTATGAGACCCTCGTCCGTTGTACGGCTAGTGAAGATCTTCTAATCCGTAAGCTTTCTACAATTTTTGCTAGCTATGTCCTTTGCCATGCAGAAGTTCTGCAAATTCATGCAATCCCATTTGTCCAACCTCTCTTTGATTTGTTGTGTTTCCGGGTCTCTTTTCAGAAAATTTCGGCCTGAGCCAAGAAGATCTAAGGTTTCTTCTATTCCATCCTGTAATGTTTTCAGAGTGTCTGTTTGACTCCGAGGTCTTTGATCCATTTGGAGTTGATTCTGGTGCAGGGTGATATATAAGGATCTAGCTTTAGTTTTCTACAAGTAGTTAACCAATTTTGCCAGCAACATGTACTGAAGAGGCTGTCTTTCTTCCATTCTATTATTTTAGCTCCCTTATCGAAGATTAGTTGGCTATAGGTCTGTAGGTTCATTTCTGGGTTTTCAAATCTATTCCATTGGTCCTGAGGTCTGTTCTCATGCCAGTACCAAGCTGTTTTGATTACTATGGCTTTAATAGTAGAGTTTGAAATTTGGTATTGATATTCCTCCAACAGTGTTCTTTCCGGTGAGGAGCATTTTTGCTATTCTTGGTCTTTTATTGTTCCATATGAATTTTTGGATTGCCTCTTCTATTTCCTTGAAAAATGACGTTGAAATTTTGATAGGTATCGCATTGACTTTGTATATAGCCTTGGGAAGTATTGCCATTTTCACGATGTTAATCTTTCCAGTCCAGGAGCATGGGAGGTTTTGCCATTTTCTAAGTTCTGTTTGGTTTCCTTTTTCAAGATTTTAAAGTTTTCATCATAGAGGTCCTTCACTTCTTTAGTTAAGTTAATCCCTAAATATTTTATTTTTTGTGGAGCTACTACAAATGGAGTTGCTTTCCTAATTTCAGCCACACTTTTCTCATTGTTGGCATACAGAAAAGCCATTGATTTTTGAGGTTTAATTTTATACCCTGCTACTTTGCCAAACTTTTGTGATATATTAATTTAAAACCCTGTCACTGAGTATTTCTTCTCTTCTTCTACACATCTTTATTTCTTTTGTGCTGTTCCTGAAGATTGAACTCAGGGCCTTCGTGTTTGTCTTTATATATCTTTTATATAACTTGTTTCAGTTTTGTTGTTCTAATGTTTTGTTTGCTTATGTTGCTTTATATATCTTATTTTTATATCTCACAAAAGTAACTTTTAGCTTGGTACTGGTGGCTCATGCCTGTAATCCTCCTCAGGAGGCTGACATCGAGGATCACAGTTTGAAGCCAGCACAAGCAGAAAAGTCTGGGAAATTCTTATTACCACTATACTATCAAATATACAAGAAATGGAGCTATGACTCAAGCAGTAAATTGTTGGCCTTGAGCAAGAGAACTCAGAGCTCTGAGTGCAGGTTCAAACCCCTGGACTGACACAGAAATAAAACTTTCATTACCTTATATTATATTAGGATTACTGGTGTCAGAGTCCAGTCCTAGCTTTAAGGACCAACTTTTGTAGCAGATGCAACTTTTGATGTTTTCCCTAGGAAATTTTATGCTTGTTTTATTCCTTGCCTTGTATTTACATTCCACTAATGGCATTCTTATTTTTTTGTTTGGAAGGACATTTCCATAATTCAATGACATAAAAAAGCATGTCTTGAATTTTTCTTTATTTTAAATAGGAAAGGGAAACACTGTCTGAATCTAGCAGAGAGCGAATGATGGTTTGATTGCAGAGCTGTTGAATCTATTCCTGAATGTGGGAGGCTACGATTTGCAGTGCTTTGGTAGATGAGTCTTCATGCAGCTTCACAATAAACTTCTATGATATCACTGTCAACTTTGCCATTACAACAGATAGGTGTCAGCCACTGATCTCATCCTTATGTGGACTTTAGATACACAAAGAAGAAAAAATAATTAGAAGAATTAACTATTAACCACAAGATCACAGCTTGATGAGCTTTCCTGACTGAATTCTGAGATTATATGAGCAGGGCAGTTTCATCTACACAAGGCTACTAAGCAGTAAGTACCAGGCAATGTTGTAGGCAACTGGAGAAACAGATGTGAATAGAGCTGCAAGTGGCCTGCTCCATGAACCTTTCATGCTGAAGGAGAAAACCAGAAATTACAATGATAATGTCAATATTTCAGAAGGATGGTAATGTGGGGAGACAGCTTCACATTGAGGATGGGAGGAAGGCACATATTATCTAACAGCAGGGGACATCATCCATGCAATTATTGCTTTTCCATGCTGGCTCCAATCTCAATCCCAGATCTCATCCTTCTGAGTAAAAATTATAGGTATGAGGCACCTGCAGTGAGCTCTTTGATATAAATATCTATAACCAATTTTTGCTAAGTTTCTTGGAAGTTTCTTGAGAAGAAGGTTCAAAATTAAATACATTATGTGTCTTAAACATTCTTTTCATTATCTTCTAATTATTTGAATATGAGCTGTCTTCCTCACTTTTGGGAAAATTTTTTTTCATTGTTCAAATCCTGGAGAGGGAAGGAAAACCACAATTTCTTTGCCAAACTTGAAAAAAAAATAGTCATTTCAACTTACGAGTTTTGCAAAATAGTATGTCATGTCCTTGATGGATTTTTCATCTTCAACAAGGTTAGATGAATGAAATTATAAATGGGAGAAAATCAACCACATAGTAACAAGTTTATCACAATGACAGATATAAGCTCTCCACTTTCTACCAGATAAATCATTTGCCACAAGCATTAAAAATCTTGAATAAAGACTTGGAGATTCTTCCTCTTTATATAAAGTTGGATTTTTGTTTTGTTTTGTTTTGTTTTTGGTTGGTCATGGGGCTTGATCTTGGGGCCTGGGGGCAGTCCCTCAGCTATTCAGCTCAAGGAAAGCACTCTACCGCTTGAGCCACAGCACTACTTC
The DNA here is from genome assembly GCF_019054845.1 of Dipodomys spectabilis. NCBI lineage: Eukaryota > Metazoa > Chordata > Mammalia > Rodentia > Heteromyidae > Dipodomys > Dipodomys spectabilis. Next base: position 11,319 of record NW_024871636.1, on the reverse strand, counting down.
TATTTTTCTGGTGGTAATTTAGAGATGAGACTCACAGAGTTTGCTGCTCAGACTGACTTTGAACTGCAATCCTCAGATGTCAGCCTCCTGAGTAGCTAGAAATACAGACATGAGCCACCAGCACCTGGCCAAAGCTGTATTTTATCAGTTTTGTTGGCTTGAATGATTACCAAGGAAAAAATAGAAACTAAAATTGTTAGCTTATGCTAAAATTTGCAATAGTTTTACCATGAATAATAGTGAAATATTTAGAATTACATATTTTGAGAGTATATAACTGATTAAATTTTATTGTTTTAAAATAATTAAATATATCTCTTTTTTTATAGACACTGAAGTCTGAGTTCAGAACTTGTACTTGTTGGCAGGCACTCTCCTGTGTGAGCCACATCCTTCTGATCATTTTTAATCAATCATCTATTAAATAATTTAAAGCTCACAAGTCATCTTTTGCTAAGATTAAGTAAAATAAGCCTAAACTCCTGCCTTTTGAGTAACAGAAGAAATCCTAATATCTAGATGTATAGACTCAAAAAAATGAAACAACCTAAGAACAATCTTATCAATAAATAAGCAAGTGAATTCACTAGATCATTCCCCAAAACAGATATAGGTGTCTAAGGAATACATGAAAATATTCAACATCTTTAATAATCAAGGAAATGCAAATCAAATCTATGTTGAAGTTTCATGTCTGCCTAAGCAGAATGCCTATTAATCCTACATATACACCTGAAGAAATGTAAGTCAACCTTATGGTAGAGCTATCTGCACACACATATTTTATAGCAGGATTCAAATAATCATATTCCAGAATCGGCCTCCACAGGCAGAAAAGTGTGTAAAACTGTTATCTCCAAATAAGAATTAAAAAGATCTGGGAGTAGAGCTGTAGACCAAGTGGCAGAGTACCAGCCTTAATGGAAAAAATCCAATCAAGAGATTAAGACCGCAGGTTCAAGCCTCAGGACTGGCACACACACACACACACACACACACACACACACACACACACACACACACACACACACACACACACACACACACACACATGCTGCCTATATTTTTAGCTAAGTTTCTTAATACCCTAAAATTCATGTACCTATGACAGAGCTTAATATAATGGGGAAAGTGATATTTATAATGATAAACTCTTACTGAAGAACCCAGGTTTTTTTTCTTGATTTGTTTTGTTTTTGTGCTCATTGGACTTGAACTCACGGCCTAAGTGCTGTCCCTGAGCGTTTTTGTTCAAGGTTGGTGCTCTACCACTTAGTTACAGTGCCACTTTCCAGGTTTGGGGTAGTTCGTTGGAGATAAAGAGTCTCAAGGACTCTGTCCTCCACACACTGATTTCAAACTGCAATTCTCAGATTTTACATTTCTGAATTGGTAGAATTAGAGGCCTGATCCACCAATGCCAGACTAGAACCTGAGTATTTTCACCACTGCTCATTTGAAGAGTTCAAATCTTTTTACTCCAGAATACTTACCAAACACAGTTCTCTCTGGATGGCAATCAAGCAAATACAGAGGCGCCCATAGTTCACACCTGTAAATCCTAGCTACTGAAAAGTCTGAGATCTGAGGATCGTGTTCAAAGCCAGTAAAGTCAGGAAAATCTGGGAGAATTTTAGTCCCAATTAACCACAAAAATGCCATATGTTGAGCTGTGGCTCCAGTAGTAGACCTCTACCTTAATCAAATATCTCAGATTCACTTCAGACCCTGAGTTCAAGGCCCAAGACCAGTGCACATGCGCGCACACATGCACAATTTTATAACATAGTTCTCAAACCTAGCAAGGTTCCATCTTAATCCCTTAATGTCATGCTTTGCTATGAGAATTGGAAAAGTCTAACCTCTGGTATGGGCTGCAGTCCATGATGGTAAAACAGCATCTGGAGAGAGTAATTACCTCAGAGCCAATCGGACCGACCCAGACTGGAAGTACGAGTGAGGTGGTGCAAACACATGGTCATTTGAAATAGAAAATTCATGACATTTGTACTGTATCTACTAACAAAATTGTGCAAAGATCAAATAACTTACAACCCAGTTGTTAAAAATATAGCCTGAGTTTTTCCATTTCCTAACAAATGGGGCAATGTCATTCTTAAGTGAAGTAAGCCAGGCCCAAAGAAACGTAGGTCCCATGGTTTCCCTTATTTGTAATATCTAGTATATGTATGAGTCAAGCGGAAAAGGTCAGATAATGTGATGTCAGGAAAATGAACCCTTAGATGTGTATTTTAATGTTTTTTTCTTTCATGCATGTGTTTCTAACACATTTATAAGATTATCTCTTTGTTGCTTTGTATGTCCCTCCCCCACAGTATAACCCTTGCTTTCACTATATTTGATGTCAGTATAACTTGTGGAAGAGATGGGGAAAAACCAGTTGTTTAAGGATACAGGTGGACCTGTTGCAACAATGAGAAGTACAAGTTGTCATGTCCAAAACGAACTTTACAATGTTGGTGGGGGGGGGGCTGGGGGGAGGGAGGAAGGAGAAGGATTGGGATTAGGGGGGGAGGGGGGAGGCTGGGAAGGGATGTGAAGGATAAACAAAGGAGGAGGCTGCAATGCTTGGTAAGAAATGTACACATTATCCTGCCCATGTAACTGTAACTCCTCTGTACAGTATGTTCACAAATTAAATTAAATTAAATTAAAAAAAATATATATATAGCCTGAGATTCAACTGAATTTCAAATTCACTTTTGGTTATTTATCTGCTTTTGGTTAAAGAGGAAGACACTTTATCACTGAGCTTTATTCACTTGTACAAAAATGTGGATGGAGCCATGGACAGATGGCTCATGACTATAATCTTACTCAGGACGTTGAAATGGAAAGATTATGTTTTAAACCCATCCCGGGCAGAAAAGTACCTATGAGATACTTATGTCCAGTTAATCACTCAAAAACCGGAAGTGGGGGGCTAAGAAGTTGGCTCAGTGGTAGAGTGCTTGCTTTACAAGCAGGAGGCCCTGAGTTCAATTCCTCAGCACCATATAAGCAGAAAAAACTGGAAGTGGTGCTAAGGCTCTCAGCTGAAGAGCTGAGAGACAGCGCCCAGACCCAGATATCAGGCCCCATGAACAACAACAACAACAAAAAATCAACACAGAAGTGGTTGTGGCTCAAGTGGTATAGTGCTAGAGAATGGATCAGGGACTGTACCCAGACCCTGAGTTCAAGTACCACAATGAACAACAAAAAAATGTGATTGGATTGTGGTATTTTCCATCTCCTAGGTTTATGATTATTCAATAATCAGAATTTATTGAGCATTTCCTATGGAAAAGAGGTATTTTTCCTCACCAGCAAGTGATTTATGATGCTGCAGATCATGCAATGGATACCCTCTACTTCAGTGGAGAATTGAATGTGAATTTTGTGGGGTCCTATTAGAATAGCAGGTCAGGAGCAAAACTGATAAGGATTCAAGCTCTCTGTTAAGCCATACTGTAGCCATTTTGATTTTTGTTAAAGGAATAATTGATTTAGACATTGGTGTCTCATGCCTATAATCCTCACAGCTTAGGAGGCTGAGACCTGAGAAGCATGATTTCAGGGCAGCCCAAGCAGGAAAGTCCATGAGACTTGTCTCCAATTAATCAGTGATAAACCCAGAAAAAGAGGTATGGCTTAATAGAGTATTATTTCTAAGAAAAAAGCTCTATTTAAGCTGCCCTAAGCTTTCAAGTCCTATTTTGGGACATTACTACCTACAATGCTGCTGGACCATGCCTTCCCTTGTATGTTTGCTTACAGCCTATAAGCTGTTTAGCCCTCAACTTTGGTGGTGGCATGATTCGTGTATGGAATATACTGCCCAGAAAAAAACAACTATGATATAAGCAATGTTTGACAATGTGTTAAATCCAAAGTTGCAATGGAAAGGATGTTTTCTGTTTAACTTTTTTCTTTAGTTAATTGCTTTTAAAACTTTGGGCTGGGAAGGTAGCTCAGTCGTAGAGTGATTGCCTTGCATGCCTGAGGCCCTGGGATCTATTCCTCAGCACCATATAAGCAAAAAGAAAAAATCCAGAAGTGGTGCTGTGGCTCAAGTGGTAGAGAGCGCTAGCCTTGAGCTGAGGAGCTGAGGGACAGCACCCAGGCCCAGAATTCAGGCCCCACGACCGGACCCAAAAAAATAAAATAAAATAAATTATCTGCTTATTTAATTTACTCGAGGAAATCAAAAGTTAACGTTTGGGACTTTTGGTGAAATTTGAAACTAGGCAAGTAAGAGCACCCATTGTCCCCAAATTCATCATTTGAAATTATTAAAACTTTATTCATATGTTTTAATAGTCAGAAATTTGAGCCAAGCATGGGAGCTCACACTTGTAATGTTATCTGCTGTGTCTTGACTAATGCAGAGAGGACCATGATTTGATGCTAGCCCAGGCAAAACATTCACAATATTGGATCGCAATCAATATCTGAAACCAATGCATTGTGCTTTTTATTTCATCTACTCAGAAAGGGTAAAAAGAAGGATTGTGGTCCATAATGGCCTGGTCATAAACATAAAACCATACCACAAAAATGTCTCAAGCAGAGCGGGGTGCAGGTGACTCATGCCTGTAGACTTAGCTACTCAGGAGGCTGAGATCTGTAAATCACAGTTCAAAGCCATCCCAGGCAGGAAAATCCGTGGGACTCATCTCCAATAAACCATTAGAAAACCAGAAGTGGTGCTGTGGCTCAAGTAGTAAAGCATTCGCCTTGAGCTGAAGAGCTCAGGGACAGGGCTCAGGCACAGAGTTTAAGACACATGACCAACAAAAACAAAAATGACTAATGCAAAAAAAGCAGGTGTATGGCTCAACTGGTAGAGCACCTACCTAAAGTGCATGAGGCCCTGAGTTTAAGTTCTAGGATAAAAACGAGGGAAAGATGTGAACATATGGAAGGAAGAAAGAACGAAGGGAGGAGTTATTCTGTATATTGTACTTGTCTAGTTATTTCATTAAGGTGGCTTATCATTCCTTTTTCTTTTTTTTCTGTCAGTTGTGGGGCTTGAACTCAGGTCCTGGATCTTGTCCCTGAGCTTTTGTGCTCAAAGCTAGTGCTCTACCACTTTGAGTTACATGGTCACTTATGGGTTTCAGTGGTTAAATGAAAATAAGAATCTCATAGATTTTCCTGACCAAGCTGGTGTTGAACCTTGATCCTTAGATCTCAGCCTTCTGACTAGCTAGAGTTACAGGTATGAGCCACTGGCTCTGGGCACTCACTTGTTTTCTTTCTTTCTATTTTTTATCAGTCATGGGACATGAACTCTGGGTGCTGTCCCTGAGCTCTTCAGCTGAAGTGAAGCACTCCACCAGAGTCCACTTCTAGTTTTCTGATTGCTAATTAGAGATAAGAATCTCATTAGAGAAGTTCCGAGGCAAATGGCAAAGGAGAAGCTGGAGGCTAAACAAGCTCCAGCATAGAAAGCAGTTTTAGTGTTCCTAAACACTGTTTAGTGAACAGTCCTAGGCTACAGAATCACCCCAAGTGTGCCGTCAGGTACAGAGAGCTTGGCCAGAGAGGGAAAATCCACACAAGGAGGCAAAACTGAGCACTTGCAGGTAGCCAAGCCTGCAACGGATGCGGCGGCGGCAGTGACAGTGGCGGTGGTGGCCATACCTATAACAGAGAGAGGTCAGGAAAACAACACCAGACACAGCGGGTGAGTAGATTCTACTCATCACTAGCAAGAACTGACAAAGTGCAGATATCTTCATCCTGCAGATCACACACCATAGACAACGCAGGAACCAACACTCTTGCATGAGTAGAACCCTGACATCCTCACTCCTTATCTGGGAGCAGAGGAGGGAAAGCCATTCCCTCCCCAACCACCAGAGATCTCCATCTTCCATACTGACAAAGGCCCCTGTGAGCAACTAGCTACAACTCAGGCCTTGGATGAAAAAAAAAGAGTCATTTAGCAGGTCACAAGAACCTGACCTAACCTGCCAGGCTCAGCTCCACCCAGGGGAAAATCACCCAGCCCAGACAGAGGAAGATCCGCCTCCCACCTTAGGAGAGATTTTCTTCACTGTGTAAACAGAACCAGAGGCTGCCCCTCCATACAGCAGCCTAGAAAATCAACTAAAATTCAGTAAACACAAACCCTGAGAATGGATCCAGGCTGGGCTCTGTGTCTCTGGAGCTACACCCTCAGGGAAAAGCTAGTTTGCTGAAAAGCCTCAACCCTACCCAGAACCTATCCTCATCACAGCATCTCGAAACTAGAGGAAACAGCCATCTCCCTCTTTTGTGATACTCAAAGCAGATCTCCCTCCCATTGAACTAGCCTGGGAAGAGGATCACAAAATCCTGGGTAAAGCAGAGCATTTTTCTGCCTGTTCAAACAAACTGACTTAAGAATCCAATCAAGCCACAGGAAAACCAAACACCACAAGCAGACCTGAGACTGCACCAAGAGATTGGTTATGGACTCAGTGGAGATAAAGGATCTTCCCATCCCCTCTCCAAAAAAGAACTCTTTTTGTACCTTTTTTTAATTTTATTTTTTCATTGCTTTCTATTAATCTTTTTTTTCCTCTCATAATTTTTATTTTATGTGTATGTGTGTGTGTGCTTTTTTTTATATCTTCTGATCTTTTGGTACTTTTTTATTTTCTGTTTTTTCTCTTTCTTTCTTTTTTGAGTGACTTAATTGATATTCTGCTCATCCCCATATATATACCCGTCGTCAATTATTAGACCTTATACCCCATGGTATATACACTTAATCCAGAAATTTATTACTCAATTCATAAGCTCTTAGGTTAAATACATTAGTAGCAATATTATATCTTTATACCTATATAATTTCCTGTTTGTCTGTTTGTTTTTTGCTGGTCATGGGGCCGGAACTCTGGGCCTGGGCACTGTCCCTCAGCTCTTCAGCTCAAGACTAGTGCTGTACCACTTTGAGCCACAGCGCCACTTCCAGCTTTTTCTGCTTACGTGGTGCTGAGGAATCGAACCCAGAGCCTCATGCATGCAAGGCAAGCACTCTACCACTGAGCCACTTTCCCAGCCCTAATTTTTAATAACTAATTTTAAGCACTTTTATTTTTTAGTTTTTCATGTCTCCTATCCCTCACCTCCTCTCATTCTATCCTTCTCTCAATACCATTTCTTTAAACTTACATAATTTTTAAGTGTTTCACTGTTTAAATTTAAATTTTTATTTCCATTTTTCTTCTTTTCTTTTAAATCACTCTTCTATCATTCTGTCAATTCTATTTCTCTCTCTGAGATAAAACTTGGTTAAATTCACTCTCCTTTAACCTCTCCATAGCCCTCTAATCAGTGGTATTTCTCTGAGGAATTACTGCCAATGTTGCCACAGTGCCTAGTCCAAGGCCTCTCACAAAGGCTCCTAACCCAACCTGTCTGAGCCTCTGTGTGAGTTAATCATCATTGAACAACTGCGTTCCATGGTTTGTGAGACATTCGCCTCTGTGATCATATGCACATGAGAGCCCAAGAAGAGAGTTCCCTGGAAGGAATGTCCTAAAATGCAAAACGTCTACTAGGGCAATGGAAACCCATGGTTGGGCATGCTTAAATTTTTAACCTGTGCACTGAACTAACAGGAACACATTAAGACACACTAAGAAACCCTGATGTAAAGGATCAGAAGGGCTGAGGGGAAGGGATCCGCATGCTCAGGAATATAAATGGAGCTTACAAGCCACTGCAGGCTCTGACTTTCTATGTTGAAGTTAAGATTAACAGGCAGCCCAAGTTTCTAAGAACTCATTGTCTAGGCTATATGCCGCTTTCAGAACTTCTTTCCCTCCTCCTGTGTTTTGAGAACAACAGTTAGTACTGTGTTTCTGTCTCCTAGGGGCAATTTTTCTCTTCACACAATGCTTAAAGTAGATAATAGGAAGCTGAAATTAAAGTTAACAAGTATGAAATAGCACACAGTGCTTGCCCTGAATTCCTGGACCTAAAAAGTTCCCAATTCTGAGCACAAAGTGATCATGGGTGTATCCTAACAACCTCCACTGAATGGAGAAATTTGAACAATTTTCCCAAGGCAGGTATTGTCCAGTACAGTAGTTACCACCTATAACCCTTGTTATTAGGATGGTTGTGATCTACTAGAACAATGAACTTGAAACTGGGCCAAGATGAGACAACTTATCGTTGCTAGAAATGGGGGAAGACAACTAGGAGAATGTTTCTCTGGCACAGACATGGATATAATTACAACAAAGTTCTAAATTGTGGCTCATCAGCAAAGACTGTCAAGTCATACCTCAATAAAGGTAATAACTAAACATAAAAATTAAAAAAAACTATTTGGGTTTCAGTACTAACATCTTTTTAAAGGTGTGTGTGTGGTGTCTGAGATTTTTGTATGGGGCAGCATTGTTTCTTAAAAATCATCCTATTGGCACTATCTTTAGGTTTCCCATTCAAGTCAGGTGGCATTCTAGCTGTACCACTTGAATTACACAATTCTTGACTTCTGTTGGTTAACGAGATAAACATGTAAGGTATATGTCAACCTTGGTTGGTTTCAAATTATGATCGTCAGATCTCACTCTCTGGAGTAGGTAAGGTTATAAGATTGAGCCACTATGCTCAGCCCAGTATTTCCAGGAAGTTACTTAATCTTTCTGAATCTCAGCTTCTTCTTGTGTGGAAAGTGAACAGAATTATTTTGTGGATCTTAGAATGTGGTGGGAGTTATGACTAGGTATAGGAAGTGTAAGTGTTCAGGATGTGCAGACAGAGCCTGACAATCTCATAAAACTACTGATGTTTATATTGAAATGAATTAAAGGAATTGGAAAGGATGGATTTTTCTTTTTTTTTGTTTATCCATTTCTGGGCAGTGAGGGAGCCACAGAAATTCAAGGAGAACAAGGAAACAAATGCAGCAGTGATACTCTGTAGATATTATGTTGACAATCAACTATACCACTTGTGGGCAGGGAAAGGAGGGAAAAACAGAGAGAGAGCAAAGAAGTGATGAGATTTTCGAACATGAAATGAACTCATTATCTAAATTACAAAATGGTGACCCGTATGTCCACTATATTAACAATAAAAATTTTTAAAAGTCCAGGGTGATGGTTCTCTCCTCTAGTTTTAGTTAGAGGACCTTGAGAGTCAGGCCCACCTATAGAGTTTTCGAAGGTCAATTGATATGATAATTAATATAGAGCCAAAATCTTTTAACAAATGTTATAAAAAGTATTTCATTCGTAGTACTTCTTTCTGTTTGAATGGAGATTCTATATGTTATTGGCAGAGCTATGTTTTTTACTTTTAGTTTTCAGTATTTGTCAACTGTTGAAATCCTTCTTGAAGCTCTGGGACAGAGGTCTGCTATATCTTGGCACCCTGCCCCTAACTAAAATAGTAATCAACCTTTGAAATTAATTTACTTGTGTATGAGTTTGTTTTATTTCTTTATTCATTTATATATTTATTTGTTTATTTATTTATTTTTGTTGCTGGTGGTGAACTCTGGGCCTGGTCGCTGCCCTCAGCTCTTCAGCTCAAGGCTAGTGCTCTACCACTCGAGCCACAGTACCACTTCTGGCTTTTTCTGCTTACGTGGTGATGAGGAATCAAACCCAGGGCCTCAGGCATGCAAGGTAATCTGTCTACCACTGATCTACCTTCTCAGAACCTATGAGGGGTATTTTTGTGCACGGGTCTATCAAGGAAATCTATTCAGCAAATGTATTCATTTGCCACTAGACATTAATTATGAATTATCTGATAGTTAAAGGATAAATTGTTATCATTTTTACTAGGAATTGTTTGTCTTCCCATGCTAAAAACATGGAGGAGGGTATATTAAACTAAAACTACAAAAGAAATTTAAGATTTTTGTGCTAACAAATGTGTCCAGTTATTACATTAAACAGAAAATTCAAGCTTCATGAATACAGAGCTCAAACTTCTTATACTACTTATTTCAAAATGCAAATTAAAGGGAAAATAAGACAGGGGATAAAATTTATATTGTATGTTAATTTTTAAAGAGGAAAATAAGATCCTAGATGGCAGATTAAAGGCAAAGCAATATCAGAGCCCTATCTGCTCAATAAGAAATAAGAAGCATATTTGGAAAAAAAAAACTGCAAAGTGCACATCAGGCAAAGGCAAGCAGTCAGAGCCTACCACGAACACAGAAATACCATATATCTCAGAAAAAGTAAACAAGTTCAGACCAGTGCTCATCCTTATCCCTGATTTCAATGATACATATACACCCCCTATACACACACACACACACACACACAATAAATGTATGCAACAGCTCAACCTACTCACATCCACTCAACATTAATCAAAGTGCTTACTGTAATATTTGAAACTTTAAGTTTCAAGTCATGTAAATAATTGATAATAGATGCATAAGTAATTATTTTCTGAATAGCGCTCTGCTATGAAAGTGAGAATTCATGATGATTATAACTACTTAAAACATCTCTGAATCTCAAAAAAATTAAACATCACACAATCCGTATTTTGCGACTGCATTTCTACCAGCTATTCTGCAAAGGCTTAATAAGAAGATACTTATGAAATTTTGTGTACCAAAAATTAAATACTAAATTCAATTAATACCTGAGTAAGTGAAGAGAAAGATGATCAGAGAGAGGTCTCTCTGCTATGCCTCCAGTTCTCAGCCAGCTGTACACTGTGGCATCTTTGCTGCTGCTGGACCTTAGTTGTCTGCTCCAGTGCAGTGGCCACACTGGGGTTGGATTGGGCGTGGTAGGGAGATGAGTTTGGCCACATGGGAGGCCACACTGGGGTTGGGGTTTGGGGCAGTGTGGAGGGGAGAGGAGGCCTTGGCAGAAGCTGGTGAAGCAAGGAAAGAGGCAGGAAGCCGGAGGCTTAGGATGCAGCATGCCCAAAGGCTGCCTGGTTCTGGAGAATGTCTGTGAGTGGGGTTGTTGGGGCGGATCCCATGGGGCCTGGTGGCCTGGTGAGAAGAGGAAGGAGTCTCAAGTACTGCAAAGGAGGACAATGAAAATTAAGATCACAGTGGCTGAACAATTTCAACAACAAAGGTGGGGACATGGAGGTAAACTCTGGGAATGGAGAGGACGGCAGTACTGGGCCAGTGGCGTTCAATCCTTTCTGGACATACCTGGAAGTGTGTGAGGACTGGCTCCACCACAGCTTTGGCCTCACTCGACTTGAACAGGCACCTGGAATGGTCACCTCAGCCTCAGCCTGCCCCAGAGAGCCACACTGGCATAGATGCTGAAGACCCGGCAGTGGCTGGGAGGCTATGCGCAACAGGGTGGAGGAAGCATG
>NW_024871635.1:0-33145 GCF_019054845.1 Dipodomys spectabilis | reverse complement strand
CTTAAATTTAGAATTGGACTTTCAGGGACATCCGATAGAACATTTTTATTCTCTACACACTGAAGATGGAAGGGAAATAATTTCCATGCTGTCAGCATTATGTTATCCATCATGAATTCCCATCGCTATTCACTTCAGCAGTCTAAATATAAAGTCATATTTTCTGCATTATATTCACACAGTATAAGTGAATATCAAGGGTAATTTACCTAGTATTGGAAGTTTAGGGACGATCTTCAATTTCTGATGATAGAAGCAGGAATCAGTTTTAATTTTCAGATTCCTCTATGTAGTGAGCCCTGCATTCTTCTAAATTTTCGATAAATTTCGAGTTACTTTTTGTTAATAATTTAAAAAGTTTTATTTCAGTATTTGAAATGCTGCTCCAATTATTTTAAAAGTTTCACAATAAGTTAGACTGAACTTTTTCCTCCCATGTTCCCCACTAGTTCAGGTTAAATCTCCTTTCGCTGTATTTTTTGAGAGACCAAGGGATAAGGGTAAACAGAGAGATGATCATTACTCAGATATTTCCTTCCTCTTCTGTTTCTGTGGTTTTGTTGAGAGGAAGACTGGAGCAGGGAACAAGAGTGATGCTTGACTTCACCATACAAGGGAGCATTCCTGCCATGTCAATTATTGTTTCTCAGAATCACTGAAGTTGCTTAACCTTGCCTTCTGACAGTAACCTAACTGTGGCTTCCTTGGTGCAGAGGAAGCACACTAACAGGTTATTACCCATAAATTGGTATTTTTTATCTCAGCTTACTACTACCAAAAATAAAAAGCTTTGGCTACATAAATGCAAAGGTACTGATTGTCCAACAAAACCTTAGTGAGGAGTAGACAATTCTACTCATCTACCCCCCCCTCTTGTATCCTCCCTTCTATTCCCCTCCCCTCATTTAACCTCCCTTACTTTCTTCTTTCTTTGTGTCTCTCTACTGCATATTCATCTCTATCTTCTCTCTTTTTCTCTTCCAGTAGCAAGTGCTTTGGTTTATCAGAAAACACATAAATAATTGAACAAATATTTTCTTCTCCTCTTTTTGTGATTTTTTATTGTTAAGAAGTGAGTTCTAGCACAGCACCAGTGGCTTACACCTAGATAGTCGGTAGGTTCAAATTTGACAATTGCAATTCGAAGCTATTCCAAGTAGATAATCCTAAGAGATTCTTTTCTCCACTTGTGGTAAATGGAAGAAGTGAAGGTGTGGCTCAGGTGGTATAGAGCAAACATTGAGAATTAAAGCCCAGATAGAGCTCAAGGCCAGGAGTTCAAATCCCAGTACCAGCACAATATTAAAAAAAATGAGTCCTTTTTCTATGAAAAGGGATATTTCTCCAAAAATTCATACCCAGGACAATTTTCAAGGTCCAAGACTCTTTTTAAGGCTCTTTCACATCTTAAACTGATTCCTCTGCTTGATTCATATTATGAAAAATAGGAGTCACACTTTATAATAAAAAGTGTGCACATTATTGAACAGTTCTTACCATTTTTAATGTAAAGGAAGCATGAGAGAAGAATTCATCTCACTTGGGTGAGTTAGGCTTGACTGACAGACTATTGCTAGTAAATGAGGGTCTGCTTACATGTAAAGAAGTCTATATAGATGTTTTTCTAGGAGAGAGAACAAGCTACCTGTTTCCAAGTTTGAATCAGATTAAGTTTATTCCTATGATATGGTAAAGAGAAGCTCATCTCATCCAACACTATGCAGACAGTAATTTCAAAAATATTAAAAACCAAGGTCTATGTTTTGAACAGCTAAATTTTCACAAACAAAAACAGTTTTTGAGCCAAGAAAATATAAGTTAGAGCAATAGGAACTATATTAAATGTAGTTAATGGCTGAGTGATATGTGTAAAAGAGTTCTGTAATCACAAATAAACTATACATTTTTTCATAATGTCCCTAACAAGAATCTCTTAGATAGGCCTTGCTCAATCTGTGATAGAGTGCTGTGTTTATGCAATTGTCAGGTTTGTTTAGGGTCCAATATCTTCCACAGTCGCTTGGGTTGCAAACTGCTCTGTTGGGAAACACATGCTGTCTTGCTAGATACCTACGATTTTTTTTTTAATTTTATTTTATTTTATTTGAGAACATACTGTACAGAGGGGTTACAATTACATGGGCAGGATAATGCATACATTTCTTACCAAGCATTGCAGCCTCCTCCTCTGTTTACCCTTCACCTCCCTTCCCAGCCTCCCCCCTCCCCCCCCACACAATCATACCCCCCACCGACATTGTAAAGCTGGTTTTGACATGACATTTTGTACTTCTCATTGTTGCAACAGGTCCACCTGAAACCTTAAACGACTTGTTTGTCCCCGTCTCCTCCACATGTTATACTGACATCAAATATAGTGAAAGCAGGGGTTACACTGTGGGGGAGGGACATACAAAGCAACAAAGAAATAATCTTATAAATGCGTTAGAAACACATGCATGAAAGAAACAAAAACATGAAAATACATATTTGGGGGTTCGTTTTACTAACATCACATTCTCTGACTTTTTCCGCTTGACTCATACCTATACTAGATATTACAAATAAGGGAAACCATGGGACCTATGTTTCTTTGGGCCTGGCTTACTTCACTTAATATAATTTTTTCCAAGCCTTTCCATTTCCTAACAAATGGGGAAATGTCATTCTTTCTGATGGAGGCATAGAATTCCATTGTGTATATATACCACATCTTCTTGATCCATTCATCTACTGAGGGGCATCTGGGTTGGTTCCATATCTTAGCTATGTTAAATAATGCTGCAATAAACATAGTTGTGCTGGTAGCTTTAGTGTGGCCTTGTTTGTGATCATTTGGGTAAATGCCCAAAAGTGGGATTGCTGGGTCACTGGGGAGCTCTATGTGGAGTCTTTTGAGGAACCTCCATACTGCTTTCCAAAGTGGTTGAACAAGTTTACATTCCCACCAACAATGAAGTAAGGTTCCTTTCTGTCCACATCCCCTCCAGCATCTGTTGTTGTTAGAGTTCTTGATTTTTGCTGTTCTAACTGGAGTGAGGTGATATCTCAATGTTGTTTTGATTTGCATTTCTTTTATGGCTAGGGATGTTGAACTTTTCTTCATGTGTCTATTGGCCATCCTTCTTTCTTCTTCAGAGAAGCTTCTCTTTAAGTCTTTCGCCCACTTACTTATTGGGCAGTTGTTTCTTTGAGGATTTGTTGTTGGGTGGTTTAATTTTTTGAGTTCCAAGTATATTTTAGATATGAGACCCTTGTCCGTTGTATGGCTAGTAAAGATCTTCTCCCAGTCCATGGGCTTTCTATTGATCTTGCTAGCTATGTCATTTGCCCTGCAGAAGCTCTGCAACCTTATACAATCCCATTTGCCCAAACTTTCTTTGATTTGTTGTGTTTCCAGGTCTCTATTCAGAAAATTTCGGCCTGAGGAAAGGAGACCCAGGGTTTCTCCTATTCCATCCTGTAATGTTTTCAGAGTGTCTGCTTTGAGTTCAAGGTCTTTGATCCATTTGGAGTTGATTCTGGTGCAGGGTGATATATAAGGATCTAGGTTTAGTTTTCTACATGTAGTTAACCAGTTTTGCCAGCACCATTTACTGAAGAGGTTGTCTGCCTTCCATTCTATTGTTTTAGCTCCCTTATCGAAGATTAGATGGCTATAGGTCTGTAGGTTCATTTCTGGGTTTTCAATTCTATTCCATGGGTCCTGACGTCTGTTCTTATGCCCATACCAGGCTGTTTTTATTACTATAGCTTTAATAGTAGAGTTTGAAATTTGGTATTGATATTCCTCCAGCAGTGTTCTTTCCGTTGAGGAGCGTTTTTGTTATTCGGGGTCTTTTATTGTTCCATACGAATTTTTGGATTGCCTCTTCTATTTCCTTGAAGAATGAGGGTGGAATTTTTATAGGTATTGCATTGAATTTGTAGATAGCCTTGGGAAGTACTGCCATTTTCACGATGTTAATCTTTCCAATCCAGGAGCATGGGAGGTTTTGCCATTTTTTAAGTTCTATGTTGATTTCCTTTTTCAAGATTTTAAAGTTTTCATCATAGAGGTCCTTCACTTCTTTAGTTAAGTGAATTTCTAGGTATTTTATTTTTTGTGGGGCTATTACAAATGGAGTTGCTTTCCTAATTTCAGCCACACTTTTCTCATTGTTGGCATACAGAAAAGCCATTGATTTTGGGGGGTTAATTTTATAACCTGCCACTTTACCGCAGTTTTGAATCAGCTTGAGTAATTTGGGAGTGGAGTCTATGGGATTCTTTAAATACAAGATCATGTCATCTGCAAAGAGGGAGAGTTTTATTTCTTCTTTCCCTATTTGGATCCCCTTTATGTCTGCATCTTGTCTTATTGCTGTAGCTAGGCATTCTAATACTAGATTGAAGAGAAGTGGAGAGAGTGGGCATCCTTGTCTTGTTCCTGAGTTAAGAGGAAACGGCTTTAGTTTTTCACCATTGAGTATAATGCTGGCTGTAGGTTTGTCGTATACAGCCTTTATTGTATTGAGGAATGTTCCATGGATTCCTAATTTTTCCAAAACCTTCATCAGGAAGGGGTGTTGGATCTTGTCGACTGCTTTTTCTGCGTCTATTGAGATAACCATGTGGTTCTTATTCTTGCTCCTGTTGATGTGAAGAATAATATTAATTGATTTGCGTATATTGAATTGTGATGCTGCTGGGTTAGTTATTCGGTAGATGTTTGTTAAATCTAGTTGATCTATGCAGCTGTTTAGATCTGCGGTTTCTCTGTTGAGTTTTTGCCGAGGTGATCTATCTAGTGGGGAGAGTGGTGTGTTAAAATCCCCAACAACTAATGTCTTTGGATCTATATGGGATTTGAGGGAAAGTAGTGTTTCTTTGATAAATTTGCGTGCTCCATTGTTTGGCGAATAGATATTTAGAATTGTAATATCCTCCTGGAGGAGAGATCCTTTAATTAGTATGTAGCGACCTTCTTTATCTCTTTTCACGAATTTTAATTTGAAGTCTATTTTATCTGATATTAGGATTGCAACTCCAGCCTGTTTATGCGGTCTGTTTGCTTGGTAGATTTTGTTCCAGCCTTTAACATTGAAAATGTGTTTGTTTTTACGGGCAAGATGTGACTCCTGCAGGCAGCAGATAGAAGGGTCTTGTTTTTTAATCCAACTAGACAGTCTATGTCGCTTAATTGGAGAGTTCAGTCCGTTAACATTAAGAGATAGGACTGAGAGGTATTTGGGAGTTCCTGCCATGTTATCTACCTTCTTGGGGGCTGCGAAAACTGGGTTCTTCCTATGGTTCTTGGATTCTCAGTTTGGGTGCAGTTTCTTGGCCTTTATTGCGGTCTTGTTGGTTTTCTATGTGTAGGACATCTTTAAGAATCTTTTGTAGGGCTGGTTTGGTGGAGATGTATTGTTTCAATTTTTCTTTGCTATGGAAGGTTTTTATTTGGCCTTCAGTTATGAAGGAGAGTTTAGCTGGGTACAGTATTCTTGGTTGATAGTTGTTTGTTTTTAGGGCATGGCATACATCATTCCAGGCTCTTCTTGCTTTGATTGTCTCTGCTGAGAAATCTGAGGTGATTCTAATTGGTTTCCCTTTATAAGTGATTACCCTTTTCTCTCTGACAGCTTTAAGGATCTTTGCCTTGTTCTGAGTTGATCCTGTGTGGATTATAATGTGGCGGTGGGATGTCCTATTCTGGTCTGGTCTATTTGGGGTTCTAAAGGCTTCTTGTATCTGGACAGGCCTATCTTTTTGCATGTTTGGGAAGTTCTCTGTTAGGATCCTGTTAAACAAATTTCCTAGACCATTAACTTCTGTTTCTAGGTGCTCCTCTACACCCATTATCCTTAGATTAGGCCTTCTGATGGTGTCATCCAGGTTTTGGATAGATCTATAATATTTCTTGGACTTGTCTTGGATGGTTGTATGTTCTTTCTCTATAATATCTAGGCTGTCTTCAATCCCTGAGATTCGATCTTCTGCATGGTCTAACCTGCTGTCAAGACTCTCTACTTTGTTTTTTATCTCTTTTCCTTCTAGTTGGTCAGCTTTGATGGCTTCAAGTTCTTTGTTGAAGCTCTGTTTTAGGTCTTGTATGAATTTCTTTACTTCCTTAATTTGGTGTTCAGTGTTTGTCCTCAAATCACTTATTTGATTGGTTATGGTTTCTTTGGGCTCCCATTCCTTCTGTTGGGTTCCATTCAGCATTCCCTTTGTGGTCTCCCTGATTTCCTTCAGCTCTTTGTTAATGGATTCCATGAATGCCTTTAGTGATCTTTGTGTGTTCTCTACCTGGTCTCTCAATTCCTGTATTACTCTTCGATTAGCTTCCTCCCGTTCGTGGGATTCCTGTAGATCTCTTTGAGTGTTCTCAGCCTGCTCACGCCATTCCTCCTTTTCTCTTTGAATATTCTCAAGTTGTTCACGCAAATCCTGCATCAGTTTTTGAGTAGCTTCCTCACGCTTATGATATTCCTGTATAAACTTCTGGGATGCCTCCTCTCTCTCCCTGTCACGCTCATATAGAGTCCTTTGTACGTTGTCAAACTTTTCATTTATCATGTTTGCCAGCAGTGTTTGTAAAGCTGTTTGGGAACTCTCCTCTGGATTATTCATTATCTGTTCTAACCCCTGATTATCAAGATTGGGAATTGAGATACCCGAATTTGCCATTTTTCTTGTGTTTTTCCGGCTTACTCTGCCCATTTGAGATGAAGATAGCACCAGTTTTGTGCTAGAACACTATCTTAAGGCAACCATCAACCAAAGTTTGCATTTGTACAGTCAATAGTCTACAGATACAATGTAGTTCAACAGATACATCTATTCGACATCAAACAACTATATGTTAAAGGGCTTCGAACCACAGAGAAGATTTCGAAAACCAGAAATTATTAGGGTTAGGGAGAGATGTGGGTAAAAAATAGGAATAGATTGGTGTGGGGAGGCACAGGGAGAGTTAACTATGTCCTAATCACAATGCAGGAAATAGGTTGGGTAGGATGCAAGTAGAGAGACAGAGAGAAAAAGAAGAAAGGGAAAGGGGAATGAAAAGAGACCAGAAAAAAAAAATAGAAACGTAAAAATTAATGTTATTTTAGAGATTAAAAGACCATCTATTTATAGGGGAATATGAATATGTTGAGAGAAAGGGAGGGACATAGAGGAGATTTGAAAAACTTTAAAAGAGTTAAGTCACATAAAGTAGAACAAAGAGGAAAAGATGGAAAGGATAGGAAAGTGAGAAGAAAAGATCTGAAGTTCAGTAGAGCTATACAAAAAACAAAAAGATAATAAAGAATGAAAGAAAAAGAGAAAAAGACAAGAAAAGAAAGGAAAACACACATTCACGTATTCCTAAAATAAAAATTATAAGAGGAGAGAAAAAAAAAAAGTTAATGGAAAACAATTATTTTTTCAGAAGTGGCAAATATTAGAGATTAATAAAAGTTTTAGAAAAGCAAAAAATTTTTTTTTATATATATAAGATAACAAAAAACGAAAAAAAAAAACAAAGCAAAAAAAGAAAAGAAGAAGAAGAAGAAAAAAAAAGTTCTTTGATTTTTTTTTTTTTTTGGGAGGGGTGGGAAGAGTCCTGTATCTCCCTTTTGTCTGTAACCAGAGTCTGGTTGGAGTCTCTGGTCAGCTTGAGGTCCTGTGGCTTGATTGGTTTCTTAAGTCAGTTTGTTGGAACAGGCAGAAAAATGCTCTGCTTTACCCAAGATTTTGAGATCCCCCTCCCAGGTTAGTTTACTGGGAGGGTGATCTGCTTTGAGAATCACAAAAGAGGGGGATGCAGTGATGAGGCTAGGTTCTGGGTAGAGTTGAGGCCTTTCAACCAACAGTAGCTTTTCCCTGGGGCTATTTTGTGAAAAAAACTCACAGCACCCAGCCTGGAGCCATTCTCAGGGTTTCTGTTTTTCAATTGATTGTGGTGGCTGCTAGAGGGAGGGGCAGCCTCTGGCTCTGGTTACCAGGTGAGGAGAGCCACTCCAATGGCTGGCGCCTGAGCTGGGTGACTTTTCCCTGGATGGAACTGAGTCTGTGAGGTCACTTCGCCGTTAAGTTCTTGTGACCTGCTAAATGACTAGTTTTATTCCAAGGCCTGAGCTGGAGCTAGCCGCTCCTCCGAGCTTTGTCAGTATCCAAGATGGAGATCACCGGTGCTGGGGGGGGAGGGGTGGCCTTCCCTCCTCTGCTCCCTGGGAAGGAGTGAGGAAGTGGGGCTTCTACTCACGCCGAGTCTTGGATCCCGGGTCGTCTCTGGTCTGCAAAGTGCAGGATGAAGTTGTCTGCTCCTTGTTGGTTCTTGCTGGTGTTGAGTAGAATCCGCTCGTCCGCTGCATCTGGCTCCTTCGTCCCGGACTGTGTCTCAGGTGTGCCCCTTCGGCGGTGGTCGCTGCCGCGACCGTGCCGCCGCAGCAGCAGCTGCTGGCAGGCGCTCAGATGTGTCTGCTTGGCTTCCCCTCTCTTGAGTAACTCTCTGTCCTGTGATGGCACACTTGGTGTGATTCTCTGGCTTGGGACTGTTCACTGGAACTCTGAAACTGTTTTCTATGCAAGAGCTTGTTCAGATTCCAGCTTCTCCTCCGCCATCTTCCCGGAACTCCGATACCTACGATTTTTGTGCCACTGTGAAAAGTTATTGTTTTTCTTCTTGTAATTATATCTGTCAGTGTGAGGTCCTTTCATGATAAGAATAATAGTTTCTGTACCCTTTGTTACACTAACAAATCTCAGATATAAGTATAGTCGGGTGCCCGTGGCTCATGCCTATAATCCTAGCTACTCAAGAGGATGAGATCTGAGGATCACAGTTCAATGCCAGCTCAGGCAGGAAATTCCATGAGATTCTTATCTCCAATAATGTACCAGAAAACTGGAAGTAGCGCTATGTCTCAAGCGGTAGAGCTCTTGCCTTGAGCTGAAGAGCACTTGGACAGCACCTAAGCCCAGAGTTCAAGCCACATGACTGACCAAAAAAAATCTATCTATCTATCTATCTATCTATCTATCTATCTATCTATCTATCTATCTATCTATGATGAGTTGAATTACATTTAAATATAAATCAATATTTGTGATACACATTTAAAATATAAGTAAATATATGATGTATTTGTAATATATACATATATTTACATATATAAGATCATATTATACCTGTATGTTTATAAATACACTTGTAATTTATATCCAAAGAGTACATCTGAAGATTTTCGGGAAAATGTAGAGTGTCTAAAGGGTTACTACTGACCCGCCATACTTTCAATCATTTTTTTCTACTTATTACAATGTCTGGAGTACTAAGACTGAATGATTATGAAACAGAGTTGTTGTTTTATTCCTTACGATTTTGGATTAGAAACATCTACTTACTTTGTATAAAACCTACCAAAATGTGATCTTGAAATCACACTCCACAAACTGGACATATACATCAATTTAGCAACTTACAGGTCTCAAACTTTTATTTGAATCCTGTATCTCACACAGATTCAGTTTCCTTCGAGTCAGCTCCATGTACAAACATGCCTAGATTTTCATGCTCACATACATCACCATACTCACATGACATACTAAATGTAACATTGTAATAAATATATATATATATACTGAAAAAGAACACCTTTGTAAATGTAATTAAATTTTATTTTTAAATACAACGCATTATTGAAATACTGATGAAAGAGCAGCTGAGAGATGTTTCAAATAGTAGATTGCCTCCCTAAAGAGCATGTTTCTTATTCCAAACATCATTATTTCCATCCTTCTTTCTCCCACATAAAAAAAGCATAAATAACTACAGAATTAACTGCATGTTCCTTAATCATTCATTGAAGAGAGAAACTGTAATATATATATATATATATATATATATGTATGTATATACACACAATGATATACTATTTAGCCACACATAATTATGAAATAATATCTTCTTCAAGAAAATAGAATGGGAAACCTTCATATCAAAGCAATTAGCGGTACTGTGAAAAACAAATATGAGATTTCTCATATACAGACTCTAGACCCAGAAAATAAAATGAATGACCCAGGTGTAAAAGATGGAACTGATTAAGTTTTGAAAAAAGTAAGAGAGGAGATGAAGAGAAATATTGTGGAGTAAATATGTTCAAATATTTCATATGTTAGTATGATGGCATAATAAAATATAAGTATAAAAGTAGGAAAATGAAATTAATAAAATGAATAAAATGTAACAAGCTACATTATGTGGACATATGTTTATAACACAATAAAATACTTTTGTAAAATTAATATTTGCTAATAAAAAGTAAATTTCATTCCAGTTGTTATAGATTCATATGTTAATTTCCATTTTTAGCTCAGATATTTACCTGATAAAGTAAAAGGAGTAATAGGTTTTGCTCATTTAGAAGGACAATCTTGTCCAATTAGCATTAAAGTATTCTAGGTAAATACTGTCAATGTGAAATTGTTCAAATTATTATATTAGAATATTTCTAATTGACTCTTCAAAATAT
This sequence comes from Dipodomys spectabilis, assembly GCF_019054845.1. NCBI lineage: Eukaryota > Metazoa > Chordata > Mammalia > Rodentia > Heteromyidae > Dipodomys > Dipodomys spectabilis. The sequence continues at coordinate 22,637 of NW_024871635.1, read as the reverse complement.
TACCCTACAGGTATATACTTTTTGCTGTTTATTGATTATTTTTCTACCCAATTACTATATGCCATTTTCTGAATGCAGTTTGGAATATGTAACTAGGATATATTATACCTAACCAGGAAATCAATTATTCAAACAGTTTTTTATCAAAAATGCCTATAACGAAATAAAGCGGTAAATCCAAATTATGTATATTTGAAGTCAGTACTTGCTTAGTCCTCTTCTCACATTCTTCATTCCCTTCTTGAGAATAATACACATTTTAAGGAATACTTAACATGTTTTAGAGAAATAGGTTGACTTTAGTCAAATGAGTTACTCTAAGCTGCATTTTGGTTTACTTTATATCCAGAAGAGCTAAATTCTTACCTTATGATTTTCCTTAGGCTTTATATCAGGTTTAATCTCTGGTGGGTGCCAGATAAAGGTATAAACACTTTTTAACAGTGGCTAAATTTAGGCTGGGAAATCTAGGTACAACTTTACTAATGCAGATAGGCCTCATCAGTCATGAGACCACGATATCAAAATGTTAACCTATGCTTCCTGAAATCATGCTTATGAGATTTTGTGTATTATAAGCAGTGGTTATTAGCATTTGTTTTGTAAACAACATCATTTCATTGGATAGGAACTGAAGTGAGATATTATACCCAGAACAAAATTTAAGGAGGCATCCAAATTTAGTTACCAAGATATAAATCATTTAATACAATGTTTAAAAAATGCAAGACAAAGGAAATAATTTATGAAAAAAGCCAACATTTAATATGACTGATTTTTCTTTTTATCCCAGTTGCAATACGGATTGCATGATGACTTTTCTAGTTATATGCTTAGTTAGGTGTTGATATTTAGTTGGAGAAGTTATGTTCTTTCATATATTCATTTGTCAGATCAAAGAGGAAATGAATTCCATGTCAGAGTCAACATCCATAATAGTGTTACAGTTGTATTGTACTACTTTGCCAAAGTTTCGAATCAGCTGGAGTAACTTGGGTCTTCTTTGGATCTAACTAATTAGGTATACAATTTAGACAGTACTAGATTTTGACCAAGATTTATTAAAATATTATATTCCAGAAACTACTACTATTCTCTCTTTTCATGAGATTTTTACTTTCATTTATATGATGTGCTGATGTTTTCTTTTAGATAATCCACATTCAGTCTTGTAAAAACCGTATAACTTGGAGTATTTTTAAATTATGTACACTGCTCAGATTCTGTTATTTGCACATTTTGCTCTTGTTAAGTCAGTAGTATTTAGTTCTCATTATGGATATTTTGGAATTACTAATTGCATTTCGGAATTTTTAACAATGTTATGATTTTTGTGATTTAATACTGTAGCATTTTTTCTTTTAAGTATGTTCAGATCTTATTTTACATACAGTTACATTTGATTTAAACAATTTGATCCATTCAAGGGATTTTCTATATTAGGTTGATCTAGATAAATTTAATTACAAGTTAACACAACCTTATTTCTGAAAGACAGTTATACTTATAGCTCTACTTAAATTAACATGTGTTTGAAGTTTAAAAAAATAAGTTGGGCACAATATGTTTTTGTTCCTGGGGAAGTTCCAATTTGTTGGTTGATTTTCCAGCTGTGATGACTTCAACACATGTGTGCATTTTAGTTCAATTGTTTTGTGCCTATATTTTGTTTCATATAACAGAAAATACAAAAAGAATCAGTGATTTAGAACTTTTCCAAATAGAATTCTAAGTGAGACACTTGAAGTTTTGTGACAACTGGGAAAAGGGACGTCTTCTTAGTGGAGGGGTTAGCAGAATAACAGAGACATTGTTTGAAGAGATTTGAATTCTGCCACTGCCTGCCTCACTATTTCCAATGGTATTACTTCAGCGTATTTAATGGAAAGAAAATAATTTTGTCTGTATGAATTCACAATTTTTGGTTTATTTGGGCCACACTACACATTCATATTTGATTTTACCTTTAAAATCTTTTCTCCTTTGTTTAAAACCACAGATGTGAATTTATAATGTAAAATAGCACCTAGAATTTATATGAAATGGTCCAGACTATTTAGATTGTAATGATTATAGTGTGTGAGATAGTATGTAATAATTGATTTTGGGGAAAGTCAATTACAGTGGATTTTTGTGAAATACTGAGTAATAGAATTATATTTGATTCTATAAAAATACTTCATGGTTACATCTAAAAATAACTCAGTTACAAGCTAAATCTGAAAAAGTAAGATTGTTTACTGGAAAAAGCTAAAAGTTTCAATAAGCTTGCTTTTTAAAAATTGACTTGGATCTGGACTTTGGTGGCTCATGCCTGTAATCCTCGCTACTCAGGAGTCTGAGATCTGAGGATAGTGATTGAAAGCTAGCCTGGGCAGAAAAGTCTGTGAAACTCTTATCTCCAATAAACCACCTTAAAACCAGAAATGGCACTGTGGCTCGAGTGGTACAGTGGTAGCCTTGAGCTGAAGAGTTTAGGGACAGTGCCCAGGCCCAGAGTTCAAGGCCCACAACCAACAAAAAAAATTGACCTGGAGTTTTACTATATTATTTCATGATTTTTTATAGTTGTTCATTGAAAATGTCATTGGTTTTTATATTTTGTGTTGACATAAAATGAGCCTACTATTGTCTTAAATTAATCAAAAACATTTCTTATTCTATGACTGCATAAATGGTTAAAACCAAGTAGCCTTTTTGAAATAAAATATTTATATCACCACCAAAAAAGAGGAACAAAATAAAATATATGCTAGAAACTTACTCTGTAAATCTTCATGGACTAATAGCCTGTCAGTTTGTTTTAACTTTTAATAAAAAATTAAAGTAATAATAATATGAACCCATTTAAATTTCTTCATCTTTGTCATTTAAGATTCACTTTAAAAAGAAGTTCAACAGGTAAGTGTTTTTTCTTTACTTTTCCAAAGAAATTATCATTTCATCGTTATAGTGTATAGCACAATATACCCAGAAAGCATTTCTTAAGGAAAATGATTTTTTCCCATTCTTTGGTTTGCTTCAGTCTGTATTTAAACTGCATACCACAACTTACCCACCCTATTGTTTGTCTTTTCATTTGAAACATTTCAAAAGTTTTTCTTCCCTGGTGTGTCAGCCAGCAAAGTTTTACAAAACAGCATGCTTTCATTAATTGTGCTTTCCAAAATATATCTCACAAATGCCAACAACGAAACACAATCTGAAAAATCTGTGGACTTTTCCACTTATAGTGGAAAAATCACTTTCCATACTCCTTAGAACCAACTGTTTACAGGCATTAATTGCTCTGTCAGTTCCATGCTTTAGAACAGCTGCATTTGACAATGTCGTACATGTTAATTTGTTTACCACATCTGGTTTGTTTTCAGGAAGGACTGTATTCATGCAAGATGGTAATAGATGAGTTTTGCAATTATGTAGCTTAATAGGACTCTGAGTTGTGGATATAGAACATCCATTTCAGTGACAAAATATTTAAATTAAATCCCATAAAGTATATTCCTTCAATTTTCTGGGTGAAGTGTTCTACAATCTAGGTATTTTAAAAGAAGTATTATATGTTGTTTCCATGGTGACAACATAATTGGAGGACTTAAAATTTTATATACCATGGCCATCTTAAATGAGGTAGATGAACTTCGGTTGGCATGCAAAACTTTTGGTAAGTAAGGTATGTGGTCTACCACTGAGCAACCTTCCCAGCTCTTCATGCATGCAAAACTTTTGAGACAGCATTAATGTTTGAATCTTGGATAAGATCTCATTGGGAATTGTGACAGACTTTCATAGTATAAGAAGAAAAACGAAAGGCCATACTAATTTATTTGGGGGGTCCGGTTGTGGGGTCTGAACTCTGGGCCTGGGCGTTGTTGCTCAGCTATTCAGCTCAAGGTTAGCGCTCTAACACTTGAGCCACAGCACCACTTCTGGCTTTTTTCTTTTTGATTATGTGGTGCTGAGGAATTGAACCAAGGGCCTCATGCATGCAAGGCAAGGGCTCCACAACTAAGCGATCTTCCCAGGCCCACTAATACTTTTCTCTGCTACATTGTTATATTAGTTTATTGAAACACACACATACACACATACAAACACACAGATACACACATTTGTAGAATAAAGACCCACTCCGTCTGCAAGAAAATATTTTAATAGGAATTCCATAAAATATTTAGTCTGCTGAGTTCTGATTAGAATTTACAGAAATATCTACTTGTGTCTTCCCCTGGACAAGTCATTATCATTTGTGAAGGTGTTGCCAACTGAATTTAGAATGCCCCAGAAAGATCTATGTGTTAAAGAAAAATGACTTTCTATTTCCTCCCAGACTGTGGAGAATATCTGAATAGTTCTGAAGATAAAGTTCTTCAGCGTGAAAGCTATGAGAACATAAACTCTCAACTACTTTCTTATTTTATCTTTTACTCAGTCTAGGTAAAAAACTTTTCTCTTTGACCTACTCCCCACCTTGCCATTGTCTTGTCACAGGCTCCCAAAGTAATAAAACCAACTGACCATACACTGAAACCTTCAAACTTGTAAATCTAAATAAGCATTTCTGTATAATAAGTGGACAACATCATTTATTATGGTAGGTTATAAAGCTAACACAGAAGTCTAGTCTTTCTAACAATGTAGAGTATATTAAATTATGCTTCATTATAAAATATCTAACTCCATGTTTTATTTTATATTTTTGTTTCTGTTGATCCCAAGGCTTAAACTCAGTGCCTGGATGGGGTTTTTGTGTTCTAAGCCAGTGCTCGACATACAATCTGCACTGGAACTCCATTTGCCCTGGTGGTTAATTGGAGATAAGAATCTAACGAACTTTCCTATGCAGGCTGGATTTGAACTGTGATCTTCAGATCTTAGCCTCTTAACTAGCTAAGATTACATCCTTGAACCAGCAGTGCCTACCCATGTTGCATATTTTGTGTAATTCAAATTGTCAGCATTGTATCGATGCTCCTACTACAATATAAAAAAACTAAACCTAGTTTTCACTGTATTTGATGTTGGTATAATTTGTGGAGGGGAAGGGAAAAACCAAATTGTTTAAATAGGAAAACAGGTGGACCCAGTGCAACCATGTGATGTACAAGATGTTTTGTAGAAAAATGAAATTTACAACTTTGGCTCAAGATGGGAGAGAGGGTCAGGAAAGTGAGATGGAAAGGGATGATAAAGGGATAGAAAGGAGGAGGTAACAATGCTTGATAAAAATGTACTCATTACATTGTCCCTGTAATTGTAACATCTCTGTATGTTATTTGCACAAAAAAACTTAAAACATAATAAGGATATTTGTAAAGTATATAATGAAGGAAGAATTTTCATCCTTTACAAAATTTATGCTAAACTATCTATATTTTACTGTACCTTTCCTGCAACCAGTTTGATATAGTTTAATACCTGTCACGCCGTTTCTCTATAATCTACTGGAGATTTAATTTTTCATGTATGTATGTATATGTATATGTATATATCTATCTATCTGTATATGTTCCAATGTGGATCATCAAACTTGAAACTTTGCTTTTTTTTTTTTTGGCTGTTCAGCAATTAACCTGGTCGGCTCAATCTGTGACAATATCTGTGCTCATTCTGACCATTCCTTTATTTACCACACCATCAGCCTTTTAAAATCAGCTTTATTTCCAGAGATGATTACCAATCAGTCCAACAAATATACACCCAGAGAGCTTTAATAAAACAAGCTTTAAGGAAGGAAGATAACATGAAGTGACAACTACAAAATTTCTACAGTGACCTGACATCTCTCACATTTCTGCCTTCCTCCTGATACTTATGCAAGCATTGACTAACACTATAAATAATAGTGCAATTATAACTTAAAGATCAGTGTTTTCTTCCAACCTGAAGCCTTTTTTTCCATGATTTTTGACAAACTTTTGTGAGACTTTTTTGATTGTGATGGGATTCCATCCTAAACAAAGCCATGTATATGAAGAAAGCCAATGTTTTCAACCCAGAGTACTAAACAAAAGAGGGAGAAAATTAAGGCTAGCTATATATGTTAAACACAAATATAGGCAATATCAAGATATTTTGAAATTGTATACTTTTACTGGATAAAGTGGCTCAAATCTATAATATTATCGACTTGGAAAACAGAGCTTAGAGAATTCCAGTTCCAGGCAAAATGTTTTATGCTTGTGTTAGGAGGACCTCAGTCCAAGCAGGCCCAGGCATATTGATAATACCTCAAAATAAGCAATCAAATTTAATCTGCAGGTATGGTAGTGGTAGACATGCTATTTCACAAGTGTAGGTTTTGAGTTCAATCCTCCAGTAGAACTGGGAATTTAAATGTGTCATGTCTAAGGTCAAGACTTCATAATTATCTTACAAGCTCTAATAAAACCTTTACCTCTTTTGCTATTTTTTGAAAGTATAACCATAACTTCCATGCCCCAAACAAATAATTTCATATTAGAGATTTTCTTCTATCTATTAAGCAATATGTTATGTCCCACTGAACTCAGACTAAAGATAAAAAACCCATTGTCTTACAAAGTGACTGCATATGGAAACAGAATCTCAAATGTAGCATTTAAGTTGAAGTCTACTCCAAGAGAAGCAGAATGTCTTGAATATGCCAAGGAAAGAGGAATCAGAAGCCAAATCTAATCTTGGAGTTCAAATTCCACCAACTCAGAGAAAATGTATTTACAATGTTAATGCTACCCAATCTGTGTTAGTTTATTATTGCAATTACTAGCAAACATGTGGAAGCCATAAAACACGAAAAGTCATTGACTGTTCTGATCCAAGACTCATCTCTATAATCCTAGTGATTAAGAAGTACGAGACTTGGGGGATAATGGTTTTTCAGGTTGGTAGGAAAGTTCATGAGGTTCTATCTCCAATTAACTACAAAAATTTCTGGGCTGGGACATGGTTCAAATAGTAGACTGACTTGTGTTAGCAAAAAAATAAAAAAACAGAGCATGATGTATGTTCAAGCCCCAAACTGGCAGAAAGAAAAAGTCCTTAGAAGAATACTATGAGAAGCAGAATTATGAATAGGAAAGTAGAAACAAAAGAAATAAACATTGTTATAGACAAAGCTTCTCAATGTGAAATATGACACAAACTGTAATATTTAGGGTTTTCCTTCCTATACAGTAGAAATAATATTCCTTTTATGTTTCCATAATTTAACTTGTTTTCCTAAATATTTCTCGAATAGTGTAGCTTTTGAAATTCAATAAATGTTGCATTTTCATATATGATTACATATCCTTCCAAGTGTTGTCTAAAATTGATCTACACTGAAATGATTGTCATTGACATCTTTCTCAAGATATTTATACTTTCAGCTGACCTTCCACAAAACTCATACCCAAAATATAAATTTTTAGTTTGTTCATGCAAACATAGGAACATAAACATATGTCTCAAAATGTTAATTACTTTTATCTGCTCTCATTAATGAAGTATATCTAATAGAATTAAGTATATACCCTGAAGGAAATAAGATACTTCCTTCTAAGTACAGACTTGCAGGCATACACACAATCACACACACACACATACACATATATATTTACCGCACTGACTCAGGTTAGATTCCTGACATTGGGTGTCAGCAGTGATCTAATAATCAAATTTTCCTGCCCAGACATAAAATACATTCATAATTTCACACAGACAAAAACACCAGATCATTCAAAATAATGAGAACATTTAACAGAACCAACCAGCACTTGAGCCCTCTACTCCCTGATTTCATTCATTCATGATCATGCATTTTTCATATCATAATTTAAAATACATTTGTCTCTGATTGGCAGAAAAAATATGCTATCATATAATAGAAATTGTAGGTAAAATTACTTGTAATCTTTAATATATCTTATCAAAGACTTCTGTTTCCTTCTTGTATAGTGTTTCTGGCATTTTGCCCTAATGTCTATAATTAAATTACAAAGGACATGCCATATACCTTAATTCATTTTTCTTAGAGGTTATGCTATGGAGTTGAATCTGATTTGTTTGCTTATTCTAAATTAAATATTCTCAACAACTTGAATCATTGTTTATGTTACTCCCAATCCATTTGAAATATCAAATAAAACTGGAAATTCCCCTCGGCAATTATTTGTGAATGTCATTAATGGTTGTGGAGGGATGAAGGATTTGAATTTTCTAGAGTGCATTAAAAATGGCACTGTTATTCAAAGGGCTGATCATTTAGTGAGCTTTTAAAGTGTGGTCTTCTTATTTCATCTAAGAAGATAACAGTATGCTTTTCATCACATTCTTGCCTGCAAAGCAGTAGAATTATTTCCTTTGTACTGTTTATGTCCAGCTGCGACATTAGTCAAACCTACAAACAACTGCAGAGCTGTATTAGCTGCTCTAGATATTGAAATTTTCTTCCTGTAGCCCTTGTGATTTGAGTCCAGATTCATGGGATAGTCACAGATTCCACAATAACAAAGCACCACAATATACAAAGACCACTTGCAAAATGAAGTTCAATTTTTTCTTTGTTGTTTCCTTTTTTTATTGTCTTTTAAGGAGCTAAGGGTGTTTCTCATTATTTTTGATGTGACTTAAATAAATTTTCCAGATTTTTCAAATAAAATAGAGATATAAAAGAGACCTAGTTAGTCACAAAATATAGCTAACCATTTGAGTGATTTTTTTATTCTAATCCTTTTCTCAGTTATCTTCAAATAACGTTGAGATGTGCCTAGCGTATGTGTAAATTGACATGTATAAAGCACACAGAATTCTGGAATCTTTGAACTGTGATTTCTATATAACTTCACTTAGAAAAGAAAATTATCACTTGCTTCATGTCTTAAGTAATCTACTTAAAACAAGTTTTATTAACTTTATTAATAGATGTCATAATCTTTGGTACTGATGCATTGCATAAGTATTTGATTCCTTATGTCCACTGAATTAACATTACATTTATTTTATTTTTTTGCACATGAAATAATGACATTCTTGAGGATAAAACATACCTGTTTTTCATTTTGGTTGCCAAAATGGAATTATTAGACATTTGGAACATTTAAATCTGAACTTTCAAATTTCACTAGTATTCAATTGTGTTACTTACAAATTTAATATTAAAATAAAAAATATCATTAAATAGAGAGCAAAATTATGTTATCACACCTTACTCCCTGAATTGACTTCATGATAAAAAACAATTAGATTTATATAACAAGATATACATACTCAAACGAACTATGAGATACGGAAACAGAAAACTTATTTTTTGTTTTGTGTTAGTTGTTGTTTATAGTTTGTGATAATTCTGTCTTTTTTGCCTTATGCCTGGTATATTCATTGTGAAGGTGAGGGGTGGGCACAGAGTTTTAGGGAAAAGAGTCGAAAATTGCAGCAGTGTAGTTCATTGATCATTGATGAAAGTGAACTATTTAACACATGGGTGGGGACAGGAGGGTGGGACTGGGAACAAGTGTGGGAACTGAAGACATTTCACAAAAGGAGATGTGCTCATTACCTGACCCTTGTAATTGTAATCCATCTATAAATCACCCTAATAAGAACAACAGAGCAAATTTCTGTTAAAAAAAGGCAAACAAAATGTTGTTTCTTAGAATCCTAGAAGTTTGTTTTGTTCACTGGTTTGAGCTGGTTGAGTCTATCTCGGAAAATAGCTATATTGACATTCATTGGGCAAATTTTTGAGCTACTAGTAGATAAAAGTCAATTATGATTGTATGTTTTTTGAGACTGATTCATTTCTTTCTTTAATATAATTTGTATTACTTCTGTCTATTGGTTTTTGGTTTTGTTTTTCCTTTTTTGTCAAAGACTTAGTGGTGCATCATTAGTGCTGATTAAGATTGTTCTAGCCAGGCGCTGGTGGCTCATGCCTGTAATCCTAGCTACTCAGGAGGCTGAGATCTGAGGATCGCGGTTCAAAGCCAGCCCAGGCAGGAGAGACCGTGAGACTCCTATCTCCAATAAACCACCAGAAAACCAGAAGTGGCGCTGTAGCTCAAGTGGTAGAGCATTCGCCTTCAGCTGAAGAGCTGAGGGACAGCGCCCAGGCCCAGAGTTCAAGCCCCACGACTGAACAACAACAAAAAAAGATTGTTCTAATTTGTTGATGTACATAATCAAAGCTATAAATATTCCTCTGAGTATTGTCTGTGCTACTGCTATGTCCCAGAGAAGGTAATATTTTGTGTGTTCACTTCCACTGAATTCCACAAACATTGGAACTTCCCTCCATATCTCTTCAGTGACTCACTGATGATTTAGAAATGTGTTATTCAGTCTGTGTGAATTTCAGAATGTTATGTGATGCCTTTGGATGTAGAGATCTAATTTGGTCCCATCATGGTCTGACAGGATACAAAGAGTAATTTCATTTTTATTTTTGAATTTTAAAAGCTGCTGAGTGGAGTATATATTGTGATACTGGTAGGTGGAATACTCTGTAGATATCTGTTAGATATAGCTTGTCAATACAGTTATTTAGCTCTAAAGATTTTTGCTAAGTTTTTACCTGGGTGGCCTGTCCAGAGGTAAGAATGATTTGTTCAAACAACCAACAATTAATTTGGATGTATGCATGTTTTTAGGGTAAGTAGTATTTCTCTGATGAATTTGTGAGCTCTAGGTTTCAGGACATTGATATTTAGAATTGTTATATCCCTCTTATGGAGAGTTTTCTTTGTCAATATTTAATGTCCTACTTTGTCTCTTTTTACTTGCATACCACTTATATTTTAAAGCCAATTTTATCTGATATTAGTATAGCTACTCTAGCCTGTTTATGAGGTCCATTTTTCATTTGTAAATATGATGTACAGAAGGGTTACAATTACATAAGTCAGATAATGAGCACATTTCTTTTTGAACAGTGTCACCTCTTCACATATGTTCTCCCAGTTTTTCCCTTTCAACCTCCCTCTCGCGAAAGTTGTATGGTTCATTTACAATGTAGTGTCTATTGAGTAGCACTGCTGCATTAAAGCCTTTGTCCCACAATTTCTGTATTCCCCTTGCCCTATCCAAACGTACATATAAGACCAAAGTTGCAGAAATTAAAAAAAAAAAAAAAACGGCATCAGAACACTGAAGGAAAAAGCAAAATAATAAACAAACTCTCATAATCATTTCTTGGAGATCATTTTAAATAACATTGTTTTATATGATACTCTTCATACAGCTATTGATCCTTTGTGATCCTCTCCAAAGGGCATCCTCCTTTGATCTCACTGTATATATGTTTAGAATCCCATAAAATTTATAATGTCCAAGAGTAATGTTTTCTCTTTTACCACCCAACTGTGATTACTTGTAGAATTAGAGGCACATTCTTCTACAACAAATGAGGGAATTTAGGCAACCTATATTTCTTTGAGTCTGTCTTTCTTCACTTAATATGTTTTTTCCAAGTCTTTCCATTTCCTTATGAATGGTGTAATATCATGCTTTCTGGATCAATAGAATCACATCATACTGAAGAGTTTCTACATGACAACAGGAAAAGTTAGCAGGATATATAGAAAGAGAACAGAATGGAAGAATATTGTTACTAGTTAAGCATTAGACAAGTGTTTTTATAACTAACCCATATTTAGAGATCAAAAAGTTAAACCCAACAAAAATAAACCCTCAAATAAACAAGAACCCAATTAATATATGGGATAAAGACTTAAAGAAAACTTCTTAGAAGAAGAAGTAAGAATCAAAAGTAGACACATCTCTCTCCATAAAAGAAATGCCAATCCAAACAACACTTATATTCATCTCACCCCTCTTACAATATCATTATGAAAAAACGAACAATCACAGATATTGATAGGGATGTGGCCCAAAGGAAACTCTATTACACTGTTGGTGGGAATGTAATCTTGTTCAATCACTCTGCAAAATACTATGAAATTGCTCACAGAACTGTATAGAGAGCTACCTACCTATGATCCAGCAAATCCACTTATGGTCATTTATCCAATAGAGCAGAAACAAGGCCACACTGAAGATACCAGAACAATCATGTTCATTATTGCATTATTTTCTGTAGCCAACATATGGAATCATCCCAGATGCCTCTCATTGTAAAAAGAGATCAAGAATTATATATGTATATATAAAATTTATATATATATACATATATATCTAATTTTATTTGTCCCAATTAACAAGTATATATGTATGTATATAAATGTATGTATACAAACATATATACATATATATATATACATACAAACATATAAATATATACATAATGGAATTCTGTTCATCCATCAGTAAAAATAATATTGCACCATTCTAAAGGAAAAATGAAACACTTAGAAATAATATTAAATGAAATAAAGCAGACACCGAGAAACTTAGTTTGCATGACTTTCCTCACTTGTGGTAGATAGAAGTGTCTATAAATGTAAAAGTAAACACACTGGATTGTATGCAAGGAATTACAAATGAATTATCTGAAATGTCATAGTCCATGGAGAGTGAAAATACTATAATTCTCTTAAAAGGCTAAGTCAAAGCCCAACAAAATAAATACCAGTAAATGTGTAATGCAAGAGAGGATAGTGGGGGGCAATGTGAGAGGGGAAGGAAATTGAAGGGGAAAAGGATAGAATACAGGCAAGAATCCATTGTATACTTCCCAGAATTGAAATGTACAAAGCAAGGGGTAGTGTGAAATGGGGTTGAAGATGTTGAAGTGGTAACACACCTCCAGGTGCATTGTACACATAAACTGCTTTATTAAATGGCAAGAAATTGCATAACATAATATTGAGATACATAAGGATTGGAGATGATTGGTAGGGGTGGATAAGACTGTTGAAAGGGGTGACATTGATCAAGATGCACTGTATCCGTACACTGTTTCAGTGAATGGCAAATCCTTTGTACAACTAAAGATAATAAAAATATTCAAAAAATTAATTATGATAGTTGAGTAGAGAGTTGCACCTCAACTCAATTCCCATTTAAAAATGTTTTTAACCCAGAGACTTGGAGAATAAAATTCAAATAATAAAACCCTATGAATCTTTGTTATCAGAATTTGTGAAATTTAAATCAAAACTTTGCTTTTTGTCAGCCATTGGGCTGTTAAAATATTTCAAATAAGTGGCTTAAAAACATCAGGAGTATATTATCCATGTTCTAGAAGCTTAAACATTAATTTTAAAAATGGTTATTCAAAGTAATTCTTTGTCTTATGGGGGTCTATTTTATGATTCATTATAATCTATTTGCTGGACGTTCACATGGCAGAGTAATTATATTGGGATTCTTTCGTCAGGATCATTATTGCAGGGTCATCTCTGAAAGGTTGATTCTGATGTCACCAGACAGGGGAATCAAATTTTAACATGTGTATCTGGAAGGAGTTACATGGTCCAAACACTTTGCTACTTTTGCTTTAACTCGGTGTGGTGTACATTTGGATATTATTTCACAGAACAAAATAACTCAAGGACAAGATTATGTCATGTAAATTATGTGAATGATTCTTCTTACAATGGGAATAATTATAGTGATGGCAAAGTGAAGTAGGATTGTTTAGTGGCTCGTAAATCACATCATAGGTAACCATGTTAACGTGGTACAGCCTTTCTAAGGCCCTTCTGATGTATTTGAAAAATCTCCAATGAGTTAATTGCTTTCAAAAATATTAGTTTGTGCCAACAAATACAGATCTCCTTTCATTTAATTACTGTCTGCTATTAGGACTCCCACAAACACCAAAATCAGAGTATGCTAATTTGTCTGATAAAATACATAATAAAATTGTTACAATTAATATAACATAAACACTAATATTAATGGCATTATAATTACTAGTATTCACATTATATAATATATTGACATCCCTTGGTTACCTCAATTTTTAGACTATTTTTAACTAAATGTAAATTGTTTCCAAATAATTATTTGATGATGTATGGAAAATGAGAAAAAGATTTGCATACATATTTACTACAGATGCAAACAGATTCACCTGGTTATTTCTGAACCTTCATTTGTTGGTTTCATTCATGCATGGGGAACATGCAGAGAAATGAAAATTGCAAACTTGCATTTACTAAAGGGTTAATTACAAGTTTATGTTGGGCTAAATAGCACATTTTATAAATTAAATTGTTTTTGTCCCTTCCTTCCTCCCTCCCTTCCTTAGTTCCTTTGTTCCTTCATTCCTTAATTCCTTTCTTTTTTCCTTCCTTCTTTCTTTTCTTCTTTCCTTTCTCCCTCCTTCCCTCCATCCCTTCACCTCTCTCTCTTTCTCTCTTCCTTCCTTTCCTTTCCTTCTTTCTTTCATTCTTTTTCTTCTTTTCTTTCTTTTACTCACACTATTTCTTATGGCTTTTGAAAAAATACCAATTGTTATACTCCAAGGTGTTCTGAGTAATTATAAATATACTATATTAATATTAATTTTAATAACCTATGTTATATCTTAAGACAAATTGTAATAAAAACAACTTCACAAAATTTCAGGATAAGTAACAAATATTACTTTCCACGATATTGTTTATTTCTTCAAACTAAAATAAGAATTTATACATAATATTGTGTGTGTGTTGTTCTTGTGATTTGAACTCCAGACCTATTCCTTGATTTTTTTCCTCGCAAGGACATTGCTCTAATATTTGAGCCACGACTCCGGTTCTGGCTTCGTGTGTGTGTGCGTGTGTTGTGATGTGTGTGTGATTATTTGAAATGCGACTCACAAACTCTTGCCAAGTCTGGCTTTTTTAAAATTTATTTTTATTTTTTATTGTGAAAATACCATACAGAGGGGTTATAATTACATGGGCAAGGTAATGAGTACATTTCTTATCAAGCATTGTTGCCATCTCCTTTGTTTCCCCTTCCCAACCCTTCCCATCTACCCCGCTTCCGCCCCTCACTCTGCCAAAGTTGTAAAGTTCGTTTTTCAACTTAACGACTTTTACACCTCATAGTTGCAATGGATCCACCTCTATCCTTATTTAAACCATTAGTTTTTTCCCTTCCCCTCCACAAATTATACCAACATTAAATATAATGAAAGCAGTGGGGGAGGGACTTGTCTGAGACAAGCAGCAAAGGTCAGATAAGTTGATATTAGGTGAAATGGACTCCAAAATAAGTATTCAAATGTATTTTTCTTGTAATTGTTTCTAACATATTTATAAGATGATTTCTTTGTTGTCAAGGCTGGCTTTGAACCCCAGCTTCCTGACTAGTGAGGATTACAAGCTTGAGATACCCATATTCAGCACTGATATAATACATGTAAGAATAAAATAAATTTCTTTTTATTTGAATTCTAGAGGCTCAATTTAACAAATTAACATTTAGATATTTATTTAGTTATTGAATCCGAACCTGCAGTGTGAAAAAAGTTTTCATTTTTATGAAAAAATATACACTCAAAGATTTAAATGACAGAATCTTTGCACAAATTGAAATACTGTAATATTCAAAAGTGATGAAGGGATCGTTAATTAAATTTCTCATGTAAGCTAAAAGCATTAGGCTGTGTCAGGGTGAATGAAGTAATTTTTCATTAAATTAAATATTATCTACTGTGGTCACATGATTTTCTCTTCTTTTAAACCTAAACATTTTTGACATAAAATATAGATTCATACATTTTTTGAGTATATAAAAATCTTAATTACTGCTCATTTATTTCTGAGGTTTGAGTAACGAGACATTTCAGAGAAACACTGAATTTCATGTATTTTATGTCAACAGTCAATTTTAGAAATTGAATCAATCTCCACATGAGATAAAGCAAGATATTCCATGACTTATGCAATTATTTCTATAGACATAAATACAACTTATTTTTGAATGGTAGGAAATTCATATTATTCCTACTCCTAATTAAGAAATAAATGATTGTGATAGTATTTATTTTTCCTTCAATTAGAAAGAAAGAACCTAACTATAGATGACAAAAATTTGAATAGAAATGTCATAAAATTATGAAAAATTAAATTCATTATGAGTTAGATGAAATAGTCATTTTTGAAGGTCACAAAATGAAATCTCTGAAGCCTCCTTATCTTTTAAATAAAATGTATTTTCACTCAAAATATTTCTCCAACAATGGTATAACCAAACCATCTCCATGCCAAATAGCTTCTCTGATTAAGTCAAGTAAATATTTAGGAACAGAAGTTATTACAATGTATAGAAATATCTACCCACCACTCTAGAAATTAAATCTGTAATCATAAAGGATTGAGATTTATAATTAGCTTTCACTAAGTTGCCATAATGAGGCAAATCCTTTCATGTGGGCATAGTTGTAGAGTTTTGGTCTCTGAGAACTTGTGATCAAAGGTGTTAAGACCAAAGTCCTTTCCTCCTCTTCCTTCTTTTTCTTCTCTGTCTCCTTCTCCTTCTTTTTTTCCTTCTTCCTGTCTCTCTTTCCTCCTCCTCCTTCTCCCTCTCCCAGTCCTATTCCTCTTCTTTACTTCCTGGCTTCCATGAATACAAATATTCCAACACATATTCCTGACATGGGGTACTGTGCCACCACCAACCCAAGTCAATGAGGATAAGAAACATAATCTGAAATGTATAAAATCAGAAGTCAAGTTTAATCTTTCCCCCTTTTAAGTTAATTTTATAAAGTACGTTTTCATATTAATAGGAGACTGTCACAGCATGCTCTCATTTATTATAGGGGATAAGATTTACTAGAAAAAATCTAACCAACATCAACCTAATGAAATGATTGATTAAATTAATATTATATTAGGACAATCTACTTTTAAATATCAGATATAGTTCAATATATGGCAAAAAATCACCTCTATGAATTCATATAAAAGACAGCAGAATACAATCTGTTCCTCAAGAAAATTGACCTATAATTGGCACTATTGTCAATTTCATAAATAGTGTAAGAAGACTATAGAACAAATTTCAAATCAAACTGCATGATATAACATTTACTTTGTCCCGTCTATACTATCTTTGTCTGGTTCCCAAAATGACTTGTATTTTATCATATTTTTAATTAACTTTAACTTTAATTAACTTTAACTGGGACTTACTGTTTGACAAAGCAGTATATTAATAGTGTATAGTGAGTTTTTTTTTTTCCTTTTTCCTCTCCTGAGTTTTGAACTCTGGGTCTGGGGGTTGTCCTGAGCTCCTTTAGATGAATGCTAGAACTCTATCACTTGAGGCACAGCAGCACTTTCTGATTTTTTGAGATTTAATTGGAGATAAGAATATCACAGACTTTCTTGCCTGGGCTGGCTTCAAACCTCAATTATCTGCCTCCTGATTATCTAGGATTACAGCCGTGAGCCGCTAGTGCCCGGCTTAATAAAATGCACTTTTTTTTTTTTTTTTGCATAGTCCTGGGGTTTGAATTCATGCCTTGGCAATGTCCTTGAGCTTCTTTTCCTCATGCTAGTACTCTATGATATTGTCATAGTGCCAATTCCTGCTTTTTTGTTTATGCAGTACTGAGAAATCAAACCCAGGGCTTCACACATGAAAGGCAAGTATCTACCACTAAGCTACATTCCATGGCCAATACAATGCATCTTGATGATCATTATCCCTCATCCTTCTCAATCTTATCTCATAGCTCAATGTACATGAATTTGTAGAATATTCACTGGCTCTTAATGTCATGTATAGTCACTCAGAGGATATATCACAGATCATATTTTCTTGATAGTCTTATTAATCAACATACTAAAGTTGTGCATTATAGAATTCTGGGATTTTACATTCTAAATTATCAGTCAGATTCACCCACTACTATTCTAAAAATTTTCCTAAGGTTAATGCAAATGCAATCTGTAATTCTTCGATAAAGTACAATGATTCTTAGGATGTTAAAGAGTTGGAGTAAGAACATCACCTTCATTTCAGGAACATTTTATCATTACTACCCTCTCAACATACTCAAATATTTATTAATAGTCATTTCCTGTCATCATTTCAACCTTCTCTCCCCTTGAGCAGCTATTATTTCATATTCTACCTCTACAGATGTGCCAATTTTAAAAACCTCATGTAATTAGAAAATGTAGTCTATTTTATCCATTTCTCCCATGTAATATCACTGTTTCCAAAATAAGTCCATGTAAGTTTTTCTCATGGATAGAGCATATTGTTTTGTATGCATGTGTATATTGGAATAACATCCTCAATGGGCATTTCAATATTTTATTATATGTTATTATGAAGGATTTTGCTATGTATATTCTTGTACATGTGTCTCATTGGACATATGTTAAAATCTATTTTGTATATAAAACTATAATTCAAAATGCGGATCAAAGAGGCAATTCTATGTGTAATGTCTTAAAGATTTCCAGTATGTTTAAGAAACTGACTATATCATTTTAAGTGCCAAGCACCAATGTATAAGGATTGCAATTTCTACATAATGGTTGTGCAGGGCTATCTTATTGTTTCTATTTCCACTAATCTCTGTATGTATGCAATGTCTAGGTATGTTATGATCTTTCCATATATTCCTTGATTGTTCTTATATTACTATAGAGATATGTATTTGGATTTTTGGATAACTTATTCAGGATGGTTAAAGTATTTCATTGGCATTAATATGCTATTAATATATTTCTAATTCAAGTCTATTTAAATAAATGTATATTTGTACACACTACATGTACATATGCATATATTCGTACTTATATGTATATATATTCGAATACCTATATATGTATACATATATGAATATACAGATGTGTACATATATGTATATATAACTATACATACATTATTATTTTCATTTGTCTGTAAGTTATCATTTTACCTTATTTGCCAAACATTCCCTATATTGATTTTATTTTATTTTATTTTATGTTTAAATGTTGTAAAAAGGAGCCAGGCGCTGGTGGCTCACGCCTGTAATCCTAGGCACTCAGGAGGCTGAGATCTGAGGATCATGGTTCAAAGCCAGCCTGTGCAGGAAAAGTCCATGCGACTCTTATCTCCAATAAACCAACAGAAAGCCGGAGGTGGTTCTATGGCTCAAGTAGTAGAGCTCTAACCTTGATTTGAAGAGCTGAGGGACAGCGCCCAGGCCCAGGGTTCAAGGCCCAGAACCACCACCACAACCAACACCAAGAAAAAGAATACAGACTCAAAAAGCAATAGTATTAAGCAGTCTTAAAGATAAGATCAAGTCTAACATTTTAGAATTATCTTAGTTACCAGCAACCTTCGAGTCCAATGAGCCATGAGCCCTCAGAATGTTGACTGAATTTCTTAGTTTATTTACACAATCATTATAAGTATGCATTTTCTTATCTATCTTTCTTTCATTTCACCACAGAATGTGTATTTATCCTTTATGTCATACTTGAATACCAAAGCCTTTGGAAGATAGTTATTAGTTGGTGTATATTAATTATATGAAGATATCTTATTGAAATATCTTACACTCTCACATATTGATGAAGGGCCTGATTAACCCGTTTCTGACTTTCTCCATTCCCATTGCCCTTTATATTTCAACTGTTTTCTGTGAATTTCTTTGTGCTATCTTCACACATTGTCAAAATGTATTAAAGTGCTACTTACTCACCGTCATTGAAAATTATACAATGGTGAATATAAAAGCAAAAATCTAAATTAATGGAGACATAATTTTTGTGGATTGGAGGACACAATTGAGAAATGATATAAATTATCTCTTCCCCTTTTTTGGTCACTCAAGGGGCTTGAAATTTGGTCCTGGGTATTGTCTCTCGGGTCTTCAGTTCGAAGTGAATGCTCTACTCATTGAGCAACTGTGCCACTTCTGTTTTTCTGGTGGTTAATTGGACATAAGAGTATTACGGACATTCCCATTCCAGGTAGATTTCAACCACAATCTTCAGATCTCAGCCTCCTATGCAGCTAGGATTACAAGCATGAGCCAACAGCACTCAGCTTCACAGTTTTATTTAGGTTTATGACAATTTCTAAATACACCTGACTAGCACGCTTTGAGTCATTGATAAAGAAAAATAAACTGGAATATATTTCTCTGTCCAATATTAAATCTATTAGTATAAAATTGTTATATTTGTAGAGGAAAGATTATACAGCTCAATGGGTCTGTAGGGCACCAGATTAGATCCACATAAATATTATCAAGGAATATTTACTAAGGGGTAAAACCTAACAGTTGTGGAATGACGTTTGGTTAAATAAGAGGTGATAGGTTAGGCAGTATTTGGGAAAATTAAAAAGTGAACATTGACTTAAACATAACAATTTATTCAAATGTTAACTTCAAGCAGGATTAAAACGTGGCATATAAAACAAAAAGAGAGATGTAAATGTAAAGCAAAGGAAGATGTTTTGAAAATTTTGAGATGAAGCAGTCTTAAATTTGGCATTAAAATTATAGGAAAGGAAAACGAAAGAGTTGGACTCAATAAAAGTGTAAAACAATTTAGTCTATGAAAGCCCATATACAAGTGGTGAATAGAAGTTGGGAGCAGGTGGCAAATGTACCTAGCTACTGGGTAGGCTGTGATTTGAGTATTGCTGTTTGAAGGCAGCCCTCAAAATAAACTCCCTGATAATCTTATCTTTGATTAATCAGCAAAAAAAGCCAGAAGTGAGGCATGACTGAAATGGTAAATTGTTAAAAAAAATTGCAACAAATCTCAGGGACCCTGAGTTCAAGCTCTAGGACCAAACAAGTTTGAATCAACTTGATATAATGTAACTGCTATAAATCTTAACAATTAAATCAATGAACATTACACATTCCCACAGAAATATAATTGGAAACAAAAGGCATAATTGTTTTCTTACAACAAGTAATGGAACCATGAATTTCTTTCACTTTACAATTCATGTTTTATGTAACTTTGATTATCAGACTTCCAGGAATAAAGCTACATATATTAATTGTATACCACAAGAAGCAAAGTGATTATAGTTAAGAATAGATATTTCATCCTAGCCAGAAGATAAGTTTTTGAGCATTCTCACTAAAAAGAAATGTTACATGCAGAAATTAATGGATATGATGTAGTTTTATCATTACACAACATAAAAGTGAATGGGATTATCAATCAATATTTCATAGCTATGTAAAAAATAATTGTGTACTAGGAGCCAGTGGCTCATGCTTATAACCCTAGCTACTAAGAAGGCTAGGAGTTGAGTGTCATGGTTCAAAGCCAGCCTAGTCAGGAAAGTCCGTGAGACACTTATATCCATACAGCCACCAGAAAAGTGTCAGTGGCTCAAGTGGTAGAGCACTAGTCTTGAGCTGAAGAGCTGAGGGATAGTGTCCAGGTCCAGATTTCAAGACCCACTACCAACAAAAATTTAAAATAAACAGTTACAAATAAACAAATGTTTTCACATAAATGTTAAAAAATATATTCTAACAATTTTTAAATCCTTACTAGGTATACTAGTTTACATAAATATAGAGAATTGCTTTCTGGATTAGTTGTCATTGAATCAATTTTAAATCACATATTTTCACTCAATTCATATTTTTGTATTTCTATACTTATATACATTAAGTATAATTAAGTGATACATGAAAGGCAATACTGTTTTAGGATTCTCCCTTGGCTTTCTATAATTAACCCTCCTACCCTAAAATAAATATGCTCTCCAACATTGTCAGAAGTTTCATCTAGTTGGAGCAGAAAAGTATAAGCCATAATCATTGTTGGAACAAGTAACATTTCACATGTATTTCACTTAGTTTAAGAACCAAAACTTCAAATCATCTTAACAATGCCAGTGATAGCAAAATGTCTTCTGAACTTCAGTCTTTAAGGAGAGGAAAATCTTTAATTATATATCTATTTTTTTTTCTACCTAACATCCTGTATCTTAGGTAACCCTCTGTTCCTGATTAGAAGACCGGAACAAAGGCAATAATGAAAATAGCCAAGGGAAATACTTGAAAACTATTAACGAAGCAATCACAGACACTCCTGTTTTCATCAATTTCAATGAGAATGTATGTTAAAGTATCACTTTTTGTTGCATTTAAAGAGCAATAATTAAACTATAATTAGCAGTGAAGACAGCTTTACTTTGAACAATTTAACACAAGCATAATGGATTTATCTTGTTTTTCTATTCAGTTGCCAAAATAATAGGGAGCAACACCCAAAGGCAGGAAAACACCTAAGTCAAAGCAGTAAACTTTTGTCTATAAAATAATTTTGAGGGTCTGACTCTTTCAAAATCAAGCTTGCAAAGAGGAACGTGTATTTGCTTTGGTGTGAACAATAAAAAATATAAAATTCCTCTAATAATATTTATCATATTTTGACTAGGACTTCTCATGTTGGAGAAGAGTAAAGGTAGGAAAAAGTTCAAGGTTATTGGACTATTTCCCAATATCATTCTTATTTATCAGCTATAGCTATGGAAGTAGCCTTGATTACTCTTAATATCATTCTTCTTTACATTTAGAAACATTGTTTGTTTCTGGGTTATAAGCTGCAAACACTTGAGTATTAATAAAGGGTCATTTCCTAAGAATGGAAAGATTCTGTGTAAACAAACCTAAAATATCAAAGACTTAGAATAGTGGAAACTATTTTCTAGCTATATCACAATCTGTAGCTGTAGAATTTGTTTCCCATTGTTCCAGGGGAACCATTTTTGTTATCTTCTTTTTCACC
>NW_024871634.1:0-27632 GCF_019054845.1 Dipodomys spectabilis | reverse complement strand
TGACATATATGTGTGAACAGCATCTTGCATTCAGTGCACTCCTTTTCCTTATTTTGGGTCTAATTCATGGAGGTATTGTGCATTTTGCTGAGTATGGTGTCAGATAGAAATGTGCTGACATGGATGATGATCTGTTCCCATGGTTATAGGGTTGCCTATGCATTCATTCTCTATCCTAGCTGAGACCAAGGACTTCCACATTAGAGGAAAACAGGTGCAATGACTGGCTTCTGACATCAGGATGAAACTTTTGTCAGTGCTGTCATTTGAACTCAGGTCTGGTTAACTCCATTACACTGTGGGGGAAGGGGAGCTCAACATCCTTGAAAACTAGAATGTCAGGCCTAGTCCAGGGCCTGATTTGAAGCCCCAGCACTAGACAAAATATAAAGCTCATCTCTTTTAAACATAAGATCTCTATTTACATACAGTTATGGTATGCATCTTCCATTCAATGTAGTTTTTTTTTTTATTTTGAGTCTTATTCATGGATGTATTGTGTATTTATTGAGTATGGTGACAGGTATATCTGTGCTGCCATGGATGACAACCTATTCCCATGGCTATAGAATTGCCTATATAGCATTCTCCATTCTCGCTTAGGTGCAGGACTTTCACAGGACAGGAAAACTGGTAGATTGATGGACTTCTCACATCAGGATGGATCTTTTGGAAGTACTGGGATTTGAACTCAGGGCCTAGCAAGCAAAATTGGTGAATGGGTCAAGGTGAGCACATCAGCCTGTGAGCCACTAAGGTGCTAGGGCGTTCCCATAACTTGAGCTTGAGCCTCAGGGTGGGGCTGGTGCACCATATTCATCCATTCTTATGCTGAAACTTGTGTGCTAATAAATACCTATTTGTATAGAGTAGGAGATGTGGCGAACTGTGTTGGAATCCTATCTACCATGTGAGTACCGATTCTTGGATCTTTCCCAATGCCTTGATTTCCTGAACGTAAGTATTATTGTCACACTTCATGAAGTCTTAATTTAAAATAATCATTGTGCCAAAGGTCTTGTCTATCATTTCCTATGTGAATCATGCATTAACTTCTCAACTCTTCCCTAGACCTGAATTAAAGCACCAGCCCGAAAAACGTAACATTTAGAGACATCTTAAATATATGATTTATACTTACATCTATATATTCAGTTTATATCGTGCTTGTTGGAGTGATTCATTATATTTTATTATTGATAGATTTATTTAGCATTTATTTTATGGGCTGTGAGTGCACCTATAACATTTATTACATTTATTCCAATCTATTCCATAGCATGTAGCTTTGCAGATATATTATGTACATCATACCTGACACCCAGTACTTGCACAGAAAAGGAAAACAGGTGTCACACATGGAATCTTACACCAGAAAGAAACTTTTGGCAATGATTGAAACTAGACTAAGAGCCAAGGAGTCCCAATTCATGAATGGGTGAGTGTCATCATGGCAGCCGCTAGCCCATTCAACTGCCAAGTGGATCCCAGTGTCTGGGATCAAGCCCCAGGTTTGGCCAAAATAGCAATAACTCTCTATGCAGATGATGGTATATAAATTTAGATATTTAGATACTGTCAGAAATGTCTATCTGGTATTCAATGATATATACTACATTCCTGTGGATTCTCAGGTCTTCAGTGAGGATTCCATTTAATCAATGGTATTCTTTTAATGCAAAATAGACTATGAATTTTAATCAATCTGTGTCCTGTGATTATTGGGTCTAATTTTATGCTAGACTGATTCATGAACTACTCATCCAACCATGACATTGATCACATTCCTTTGGTGCTCCTAGGGACAGGCAATAATTTTGTAGGCCCTCCAGCCCTTTGTAAGTGGTATAATCAGGATTCAAACTCAGGGCCTAGGTGTCCAGGTTGGCCTATGGCTTCCCTGACAGCCCGACAGCCTTCAGCAATGCCAGGTGAACTACAGGTTGCAGCCGTGTCACTTGGACAAAGGAATGGTCACCATGAAAGGAAGGGAAACCCGAGAAACTACTGACCATCCGCAGTTCACAGCTTTTTTTCAATGCCATTTTCATTTTGATTTCCTGTCAGCCCCTAAGGCCTAGGATCCTAGGATGGGCTGTGGGTCCAGAGGTTGCACCATCCCAGCCTAGGGTGATGTTAGCTGAGGCAGAGTTTCCATGACCTGAGTTCAAGCCCTGTGATTGGCAAATAAATAAATAAAACCTAAAAATATTAAAAGGATTAATGAAGCTCCCTGGCTTGGAATTTGTGCCTTTTTTTTTCTGCTAGTCCTGAGGTTTGAACTCCGAGTCTGAGTAAATCTGGTGCACTGTGGGGAAAGAGGAAGTTTACCCTCCTGGAAGATAAGAAATTCAGGACAGTTCCCTAGGCCTGAATTCTAGCCCCAATCTTGGAGAACATAACATTTATAGTAATTTTTAGTATATGATTTATACTAACATCCATATGTTCAGTCCATATCGTGTTTGCTGGAGTGTTTCATTATATTTTAGTATTTATTTATTTACCAATTATTTTATTGATCCTGAGTACACCTATAATATTTATTTCATTTATTCCAATCTATTCCATAGCATGTAGTTTTGCAGACATACTAATACCATATACATCATACCTGACACCCAGCATTTGCAAAGAAAAGGAAAACAGGTGTCACACTTGGAATCTTACTGCAAGATGAAATTTTTGGCAATGCTGGGACCTGAACTGAGGGCCAAAGAGGCTCAATTCATGAATTGGTGAGTGTCAGCATGGCATCCTCTAGCCCATTCAGCTGCCAAGTGAATCCTAGGACCTGGGATGGAGCCACAAGTTTGACCAAAAGAGCAATACCTTTCTATGCAGACAGTGGTATACAGATAAATATATATTTAGGTATTTAGATACTGCCAGTGATGTCTATCTTGTATTAAATGACATATATTGTGTTCCTACGGATTTTCAGGTCTTTAGTGAGGACTCCATTTAATGAATAGTATTCTTTTAATGCATAATAAACTATGAATTAAAATCAATTTGTGTCCTGTGATTATTAGGTCTAATTTTATGCTAGACTGATTTATGAACTACTCATACAAACATTCCTCTGGTGTTCCTAGGGACAGACAATAGTTTCTTAGGCTCTCCAGCCCTTTATACTGGCATGACCGGGATTCAGACTCAGGGGCTAGGTGTCCAGGTTGGCCTATGACTTCGCTAACAGCCTTCCAGCCTTCAGCAATGCTAGGTGACATACAGGTTGCAGTCTTGTCATTTGGACCCAGGATGGTCACCATGCAAGTAAGGAAAACCAAGAAACCGTCATCCATCCACAGTTTGTGACTTTTTTTCACTGCCGTTTTCATTTTGTTTTCCTGTCAGCCCCTTAGGCCTGGGATCCCAAGATGGGCTATGGGTCCAGATACTGCACCATCCCAGCCTAGGGTGATATTAGTTGAGGCAGAGTTGCCACGACCTGAGTTCAATCCCTGTGCTTGGCAATAAATAAATGAATGAATGAATAAATAAATAAATAAAATAAAATAATTTTAAAATATTAAAAATAGTCAGGCACCAAAGGCTCACGCCTGTAATCTTAGCTACTCAGGAGGTTGAGATCTGAAAATCGCGGTTCAAAGCCAGCCCAAGCAGGAAAGTCCTTGAGACTCTTATCTCCATTAAACCACTATAAAACCCGAAGTAGCGAAGTAGCGCTGTGGTTCAAGTGGTAGAGTGCTTGCCTTGAGCTGAAGAGCCCAAGGACATCTTTCAAGGCCAGAGTTCAAGTCCCAATGTGTATATATATATATATATATATATATATATATATATATATATAACTAATGAAGCTCCCTGGCTTGGAATTCATGCCTTTTTTTTTCTGCCAGGCCTGGGAATTGAACTCGGAGACTGGGTAACCCTAATGCACTGCTGGGGACAGAGAAACTTTGAACACCAGAAATTCAGGCCTGTTCCCTAGGCCTGAATTCAATCCCCAGCCCTGTTAAAGTAATATTCATCCACATTTGAAATAATGATTAATATCTACATACTTATGCTTATTGCATATTGCTTTGAGTATATTTATTTTACTTTTTGTATTATTCATTCCTTCATTATTTTTATTGACTATTATTATACTTATGTATTAAATTGATTACATCTTCTGAGAACTATACAGATTTACATATGCATTATTTATCTTACTTCAGACCCAGGACATTCACAGAAATTCTATAGTAGATCATCCCATGCATAGAAAAACAGAATGAATACATCAACCAAAGTCTAATTTATCCATAGGTACCCCAGTGGCTCACATCTGTAATCCCAGCTACTCAGAGGTGAGAAGTGGAAGATTAAGTTTCAAAGCCAATCCAAGCAGAAAAGTCTGAGAGATGTCATCTCCAATTAACTGGTCAAAAACCAGGTTACAGGGATGGCTGAATTGGTAGAAAATCAGCTATGAAAAACAAAGCCAAGAAAGAGCAAGCTGAGATCAAGTGCAGGGAGAGGGGGTTTGGGGCATAAGGGGGAGAGAACTCCTCCAAAAACAGAGAACAAACAACAGTACACAAATCCCACCTAATTTAGGGTACCAAACAAAGGGAAAAAAAGATCAAGCTTGTGCAGTTGTATAACTTTACATGATCACATATGTTCTTAGGTACACTTCAAAGCTATGTTTCTAGTAATATATATGTATATGTTAATAACGTATGTTATGTATATATATTAATAAGGTATATATATGTGAAGAAACTAAGAAACCGGTCAATGAATAAATACTTCTGAATTAGTGCCTTAACCATGGCATTATAAATTATTTGTACTAAAAGTATATTCCAAGTTTCTTTCTTCAGAATCAATCTTTAAGACGTTTGTTCATGTGCCAGGCATTGGAGGCCCATGCCCATGATCCTAGTTACTCAGGAGGCAGAGATCTGAGGATGGTGCTTCAAGGCCTGCTCTGGCAGGAAAGGCCGTGAAACTGTTATCTCCATTAAACCACTAGAAAACTGGAAGTGGTGCTGTAGCTCAAGCAGTAGACTGCACACCTTTGGTCTGAAGAGCACAGGGATAACGCCCAAGCCAAGAGTTCAAGCCCCACCACCGAAGAAAGAACTTTGTTCATACAAAATTCTAACATTCTAAGTTTTAGGAATCTTTTCTTCCAGGGTCTTATGCTCTTTAGGCAACTACTCCACTGCTGGGCTACATCCCAGTCCCAATGTTTTTGTTTTTAATTTTACAATCCAGTTTATTCCCAAAATGCTTACAAGTAACTACTCTCCTCACACAAGTGAGTTTTTATCCACAAACCCAACCTTTTGTGGTATGAAGACACCCCTAGTGTATTTCGTGGTAGGCATGAGGAAAACTCACACAAATTGCAGACAGTTTATAATTACAGAAGTAACTCTGAATTGAAAAAAACATCAGTTGCCAGGTGCCAATGACTCAGATCTGAGGGTCACGGTTAAAAGCCAGCCCAGGCAAGAAAGTCCATGAGACTCTTATCTCCAATAAACCACTAGAAAACCGGAAGTGGTGCTGAGGCTCAAGAGGTAGAGTGCTCGCCTTGATCTGAAGAGCGCAGGGACAGTGCCCAAGCCCAGAGTTCAAGCCTCAGGACCTACCAAGAAAAAAAAAAAAGAAATATCATCAACTCTCCCAACCTTCTAGGGAGAAATGATGTCCTCATTTTCATTCTCACTCTTCATGGCAGATGGCCAAAATAGAAACACCAATGTGCTATGCTAAAATGTAAAAGTCTAAACTCCTTTATTGAAAAACTCTCATGTTTTAAAATCAAAATGTATCAAATAAAGGCAAAGTGAACTTTAAAAAAATATTTAAAATGCTAATGAAGCTCCCTGGCTTGGAATGTGTGACATTTTTTGTCTGCAAGGCCTGGGATTTGAACTTGGGGTCCAGGTACCCCTGTTGCACTGTGGGGGAAGTGGAAGCTCACTGTACTTGAAGACCAGAAAGTCAGGCCTTTTCCCTAGGCCTGAATTCAGGCCCTAGCCTTGTAAAACCTACTCCTTATATATATTTTAAAGATAGGATTGAACTTCCATACAGATGTTCATTCTATATTATGTTTGGTGTGGTTATTTATTGTATTTTTTGTTTTATTCATTTATTTGCCATTTATTTTATTGGCTGTGATGATACCTAACCATGTATTACATCCTATCACATAGCATTTAGATTTGTAGACTTGTTATCCATCATGCCTGACACCCAGCACTCTCACAGAAAAGAAAAACAGATGTCACACTTGGCTTCTAACTCCAGGATGAAATTTTTGTCAGGAGCTGAGATCGAGCATCAGGGGTGACCAAAATAGCCATAGATGGATAGTCAGGTGGTGGTATACCAATAAATGCGTATTAGTACAGAGTGCCATAGCCATGTATCTAGTATTCAATGACATCTACTACATTCCTACCAAGTCTTTGGTATTTGTTATGCCTCAATTGTAGGAATATTATTCTTTTTGTGCCTAATTAACCACTAATTAAATTCAATATGCATCCTAGGATTATGGCATCTAATTTGAGACTAGACCTCTGCACGGACTACTCATTCTATCATGAGTTGGATACCATTCCATCTGAACTTCTATGAATGGGCAGGAGTCTCTTGGGATCTTCTGCCATTGGTAGGTGTCAGGACGGGGATTTGAACTCAGGCATTCTGTTGTGTGGTTGGCCTATGGCTTTTCTGACAGCCATCCAGCCTTCAGCAATGACAGGTCACCTGTGTGTTGCAGACATGTCATTCAGACCTATGATGGTCACCGTGCAAGGAACCAAAGCCAAGAAACCACCTACCATGTGTGGCTCGCGGCTTTTTTTTTTTTGGTGCCATTTTCATTTTGTTTTCCTGTCAGACCTCGGGTCTTAGGATTCCAGGATCAGCTTTGGTTCCGGAGGCTGCACCCCAGGGTAGTGTGATAGAAGCTTAGGCAGAGCTGCCACGATCTGAGTTCAAGCCACATGCATGGCCAAAAAAATAAAAAAAAGAAAAGAAAAGAAAAGAAAAAAGAAAAAAATTAAGACAAATAAAAAAAATAAAAAAAAAAATTACTTAACTCCCTGGTTTGCAATTCATGGTATTTTTTTTCTGCCATGCCTGGAATTTGAACTCAAGGTCTGGGCAAATATGCAGCACTGTGGGGAAGGGGAATCTCACCATGCTTGAAGACAGAAAGTCAGGCCTGTTCCCTAGGCCTGAATTCAAGCCTTAGTCCTGGAAAACATACTCTTTACGTAGATTTTAAAGATAGGATTTACACTTCCATACAGATCTTCAGTCCATATCATGTTTGATGTGGTTATTCATTTTATTTCTTGTTTTATTCATTTATTTACCATATATTTTATTGACTCTGATGACACCTATACCATTTATTACATTGTTTACATCCTATCACATAGGATCTAGATTGGCAGATGTGGTCTCCATCAAGCCTGACACCCAGGACTCTCCCCGAAAAGGAAAACATGTGTCACACTCAGCTTCTTACTCCAAGATTAAATATTTGGCAGTGCTGGAATCTGAAGTCAGGGCCTAGCAGGCCCAATTCATGAATGGGTCTGTGTGAGCACGACAGCCGCTAGACAATGATACTGTCAGATGGTTCCCACATAGTGAGATCGAGTTCCAGATTTGGCCAAAACAGCAATACATGAATAGCCAGACGGTGGTATACAAACAAATATATATTGGTAAAGATTGCCAGAGCTGTCTATCTATGACTGAATGACCTCTACTACATTCCGACCAACACTTAGGTATTTATTATACTGCCATTGAAGGAATATTATTCTTTCCATGCTTAATAAACTATTAATTAAGATCAATCAGGGGCTGGGAAGGTGGCTCAGTGGTAGAGCGCTCGCCTTGCATGCATGAGGACTGAATTTGATTCCTCAGCACCACATAAGCAGAAAAAAGAAAAAAGCTGGAAGTGGTGCTGTGGCTCAATGGGTAGAGTGCTAGCCTTGAGCTGAAGAGCTGAAGGACATTGCCCAGGCCCAGATTTCAGGCTCCATGACTGGATGCACCCCCCCCCCCAAAAAAGATCCATCAGCATCCTAGGATTATTGCATCCAATTTTAGACTTGACTGATGCACAAACTACTCTCTCAATCGAGTCTCTTGTGATCTCCTGCCATTGGTAGTTGTCGGGACTGGGATTTGAAAATGAGGTCTATGTTGACAGGTCGGCCTATAGCTTTCCTGATAGTCCACCAGCCTTCAGCTATGGCAGGTCAGGTCCACTTTGCAACTGAGTCACCATGCAAAGAAAAAAAAATGTAAAACCTCCAGCCCTCTGTAGCTTGTAACTTTTTGTGCTGTCCCACTTTTTGTTTCGTCCTGCAAACCCTCTGGGCCTAGGATCCCAGGACTGGCTGTGGGTCTGGAAGCTGCACCCCAGCCTAGGGTGATTAAAGCTGAGACAGAATTTCCACGACCCGAGTTCAATCCCCATGGCTGGCAAAAGTAAAAAGAATAAATACAAAATTAATTAATTATTTAACTAAATAAAAAAAATCTCCCTGGTATGAAATATATGCTAATTTTCTTTCCTACCCTGGGATTTGAACTCAGGGTCTTGGTATATCTGTAGCAATGTCAGGGAAGGTTCAGAGTTGCCAATACTTGAGTTCAAACCCCATGCCAAGCCAAAAATAAAAAATTAACTCACGGACCTTGGCACGGGGAGCAATTGTGGAGATTGGAGGGAAGGGATGGTAGGAGGAAAACAAAGGAGGAAGCAACAATGCTCAATAGAAAATGTACTCATTACCTTGTTCATGTAACTGTAACTCTTAGTACAACATTTTTACAATTATAAATGTGCAAAAAAAACAAAACAATATAATGCTCAGAGAAGCATTTGGGGCGTAAGGCAAGGATGTCTAACTAGCTGTCCAAAATTCTACACTGCTTTGCTTTTAATGCTCAGTATGGAACTGAATAAACATAACTGCTTCCATTAAAAAAAATCAAGTCACTGTCTTGGAACTGGGCCAGTATTTCTGCCATTGCTGGGATTTGATTGCATTGCCCAGTAACTCTTTTGCAACAAGGTTGAAGGTGAAGTTCACTGCACTTGAGGAAAAGAAATTCAGGCTAGAGTTCCCAGGAACTAAATGAAGGCCCTGCAATGGAAAAAATATTTCCATGCATGTGTAATATATGATATATACTTACATATGTATGTTTATTACATATTATTATTTTTATTATTGATTTTGTGTTTATTTGATTCATTTATTGTTTATTGTATTTAGTGTTATTATACACATATTTTACATGTTGTACATGTATTATAAAAAAAACAAAATAAATTAGGACATTGACTCATTTTTCATTAATTCTATATTACATGTTGAAACAAAATACATAATAAAATGGAGGTATTTGTCACAGTCTTAACATGTTTAGAATCTGTCCCTAGTATGAACCTTGTCTTACTTATCTATGGCATCTTCCTATAGGGATTTCTTTACATGATTTATACTCAGAAGCCTTTTCTTGAGGATAGGCAAATTGACGGATAAAATTGAAAGGGTGTGGTTAAAATGTGGCTTAGTGGTAAATAGATTGCTCAGCATGCATGAATGCCAAAGTTTGAATTCTCAGAGCCACATACTCAGAAAAAGCCAGAAGCTGTGGAGTGGCTCAAGTGGTACAGCGCTAGGCTTGAGAAAAAGAAGCTCAGAGACAGTACCCAGGCCCTAAATTCAAGCCCCAGGACTGTCAAAAACAATAGGCTAGATGCCAGTGGCTCACTCTTGGAAACCTAGCTTCTCAGGAGGCTGAGATTTGAACACCACAGTTCAAAGACAGCCTGCACAAGGAAAGCCTGTTAGACTCTTATCTCCAAGGAACCACCAAAAGACCTCACATGGCGCTGTGGCTCAAGTGGTAGAGTGTTCACCTTGAACTGAAGGGCTCAGGGACAGTGCCCAGGCTTGATACAAGATACACAACTGGAAAAAAGTGAGGATTAATGAAAGTACTTTTCCTATTTGCTAATTATGAGAACATCCTGTGGAAAATGAACACAGATGTAACCAGAATTGGAGTCATAGCTCAAGGTTCAAGTGAACACATCCATATACCCAGCCTCTCTGACTCTAGCATTATAACTTTGTGTCCTACAGGGTTCTGAAAGGTCCAATGTTGAAGGGATTAATATCATCCCCAAGCCCTTTGTGATAAGCAGTTGACTTCTATTGTCAATGTCATTACAGTTCTGAAGCTAGCAGAGTACCAGTAGCTCATGCCCATCACCCTAGCACAGGAGGCTGAGGTCTCAGTATCACAGGCTGAAGTCAGCCAGGGCAGCAAAGTCTATGACACTCTGACTTCCACTTCTGAAAGGTCAGATGTTCAAGAGCTTCCTGTGTTTCGCTTGGTGATGAGAAGTTACTCGCACTCTAAATGTTCTTATGATGTTTCTTTCCTGCTTCTATAGCTCAAGAATTCTAAATGTTCTTAGAATTCTTGAGCTATAGAATCAGGAAAGAAACATCATTGACCCATCCTGGGTTCAAATGAAGTTCTCAGGATCCAAGCCTTAGCCCTATTGGCAGGAAGAACTCCACTGAAACACTATATTTGGAGGACAGAAAACAGTTTCAAAAGCCAGGCTAGGTGAAGAGACCTAGGCCTGCAGGATAAGGAGGCAGAATGTACACACTCAACAATGAAGAGAGCTGCAAAACCACTTCATTCATTCCAGGCACAGCCAGAATTAGGGGGAAACTTGAAATATTTGTTAGACTTTCACTAGGGTCAGGCTTTTCTCAGCCTCTTCAAACAATGACTAATTAACCTTCCTCCCTCAGGTGAACCGAGCTTCAAGCTATCATTAAGTTCATAATAGTGAGCCAGTTTAGTGAGGGAAAGGGCAGGAACAGAGTAGAAACGCCATGCTCACTGGACTTAGGGAGTGGATTTTTGACTCTCCATCTGTCAGATTTGAAGGCCCTTCTTCTACCTCTTCCAGGCCATTCTCCTTCCTTCATTCTCCACATCATTAATGCAAATCCCCAGTCCAAAGAGAGGCAATGCCCTTTCTTTACTCTCTCCAAGCACCTGAGTGAGAACCTGGCTGTGCCCTCTTTGCTCTGGGGCCATCGGCTGCCTGAGAAGTGGGACAGAGACTGTCTTCTTGCTCTGTGATTGTGTGAAGGCGATGCTGGTGTCTGGCACACTGTAAAAGGCCTCATGACAGAATTATTCCTTTCTTTTCTTCTAACGACCAAGATCAGCTTCATTTATCATCTATCTATGTATCTATGTATCTATCTATCTATCTGTCTATTTATCTATCATCAATCTACCTACCTAGCCAGCTAGGTATCTTTTTGCCAGTTCTTGGGTTGAACTCTAGGCCTGGGCACTGTCTATAGCACTCTACTACTTGATCCACAGCATCAATTTTGGCTTTTTTTGTATATGTGCTATTGAGAAATCAAACCCAGGACTTCTTGCATGTTAGGTACTCTCACTAATCCACATTCCCAGCCCCCTCATTTTTTGTTAATGGTAGTTTTTACTTAAGCATGCTTCCATTTCACGTTTAATTTTACATTTAATTTTCTGAATACCGGTTACTACTATGAAACCTGATCTTCTCTTTCCCTGCCTCATTTGTGGCATTGGCCTCATAAGAAAATGTAAATAAAGGCTGCTAAAAGCTTAAGTGTGCATCATATAAAGACAGAGGCCAGGAACCCTAGAAGAGAAAAGAGATGGGCCTTAAGTGAAGAGAATGATGTAGTACGCACAATGAACACATCTGAAAAATCAATCAGTAAATAAAAGCAGAAGCATTACATGTGCTCTGTTTACATTCAGGGAGGTAATTTACACACATAAATAGGTAGGGCACTGATTCATAAACATGGCCTCCTCTTTTTGAATTTTCTTTTTGGCCATCCCAGGGCTTAAGCTCAGGGCCCTATGCGTTGCTGAGCTGTTTTGCTCAAGGCTGAGGCTCTACCACCGCCACAGCTCCAGACATCTGGTTGTTAATTGGACATAAGCACCTCCCAGGCTTTCCTGCCTCGTCTGGACTGAATCTCCCACTCACCTTGTTCTCTTAAAGCTCGAGCTCTACCCTCTGGGCCACTGCTCCACTTCTGGTTTTCTGGTGGTTTATTGGAGATAAGAGTCTCACAGACTTTCCTGTTTGGGCTGACTTTGGATGGCGATCTCCTGAGGAGGTTTCAAGCGGCTTCTCTCAGGGATTCACTGAGGAGCCTCTCCACACAAACCCTTAGTCTAAATCTCGGGAGGTACTAGAGAAAACAGAAACATGCAGTTGCTTCTAGTATTCTCCAGATACTTAAGGTTGGAGACACAAAACACTCATAATTATTAGATCATTTTATAGGCAAAAGGAGCAATGCAGACAGTATGAGGATCACTCCAGCTTCAGTACTCTCATCTTGAGACAGTAAAATCATTTCAGCTCAATGCTAAGTGACAGAACTGGCATGTCCTGTGGACATATGCTCCCAAATCCTGTGACACTCATTTCTCACTTTTGGCTTCAAATCTGTGACCAGAGAAGATGAGGAGAGAAAATCCTTCTCAGAGAAAGCAGCTATAAAGAATATTGGGGTAGTTTACCTATAAATTCAAACTATTGGAATGATCCTGTTAAGAAGTCAGATTGTCCAGATTAAAAAATGAAGAAGAAAAGTAAGGCAGGTGTCAGTGCAATCCCAGCTTCTTAAGAGGCTGAGATGTAGAGAATCTTAGTTTGAACCCAGCCAGCATAGGAAAGGACATGACATTTTTATTTCTAAGAGATCCCAGAAAAACCCAGAAGTGAGGCTGTGACTCAAGGTTAATGCACTACCCTTGAGCAAAAGGAATTCAGGGACAATATCTAGGCTCAATGTTCAACCCCTGGACCTGCCCACCCCCAATAGAGCCTATACCTCCATGTCTTTGTGTATGTATGGATGTATTCCTATAGGCAAATCTCCAGAGTAGATATGATGAATGGCACCAAGAAAGGATTTTTTTTTTCAATACAATGATTTCATAACACAGAGACTACTTTTATGACAATGTATGTTCCAGGGCTACCTTCACTGTTCCCAGTGTAGCCTAAGGAATTCTCTGCATCCCAGGCCTGCTGGAAGAATTCTCTCTCATTTTCTGTACAGGCAGACAAAAGGCCTCAGACCTGTAAAGCTTTGTAACAACAACTCCATCTAGGCCAATTAGTTAGGATGAGTGTGGGTGGGCTCTGAAGGCCAGGAGAAAAAGGCCTCTTTCACTACAAGCTATCTCTCTTCCCAGTGCTCTGTTTTTACAGGAAGCCTTCATTTGTGCCACCTCCCATGGCAGTCCAAGTTCCCTGCACTTATCCTGCCTTTGTGAGACTATATTCCGGTGCTCAGATACAGTGCTCAATATAATATATAATGAAATATTACATTGCAGGCGATGATAGGCCTATGATACCTCTCCTTGGTTTTCCGGAAGCTTGAGAAATCCAAGCACATGTTTGATATAACAAAGCTTCCTGTCATCTAGGGCTCGTGAAGATCATCAGGTTCTGAAACTTTG
Source organism: Dipodomys spectabilis (assembly GCF_019054845.1). Classification (NCBI taxonomy): domain Eukaryota; kingdom Metazoa; phylum Chordata; class Mammalia; order Rodentia; family Heteromyidae; genus Dipodomys; species Dipodomys spectabilis. Next base: position 14,036 of record NW_024871634.1, on the reverse strand, counting down.
ACCTCTCCTAATTGGGCCTTGGGTGGGTAGGTTTGGGGATTAAACACAGGGCCTGATTGCTGACCATAAGTTCAGTGCAGAAGTCCAGTGCTTTACCATTTTGTGTCAGAGCTTCACTTCTGGTCTATGTGTGTGTCTGTGTGTATGTCCATGTGTGTGCACACATACAGTCATGGAGCTTGAACTCAGCACTGTACCTAATTTCTCTTGTACAAGGATAGCCTTCTATCACTTGAGCCACAGAACCACTTCATACTTTTTCTAGTGATGTGGTCCTGAGTAATCAAGCCCAGGGTTTCATATATGCAAAGCACTCTACCCCTAAGGCACATTCCCAACCTTGTATTTCAGTTTGTTAGATTGTTTCTGTTTTTTTTTTTTTTTTTTTATGTTGTCGGTTGTAGGAGTTGAAGTCTGGGCCTGGGTGCTGTCCCTGAGCTCTTCAGCTCAAGTCTTGTGCTCTATCACTTGAGTCACAGCTCCACTTCAGGTTTTCTGGTGGTCCATTGGAGCTAAGTGTCTCAAGGACGTTCCTGCCGAGACTAGCTTTGAACCATGATCCTTAGTTCTTTTTTTTCTCATTATTTAGAGAATACTTTATTAGTTTCTGTAATCAAACCCACATAGATAAGACCTTACATATTTAATACAATGCTTTTACCTCTGTACAAATGGAAAAAAACTTAAGTTTAACGTTTCTAGACCAATATGGCTATTAATTTCTGTACAATGCCAACTCAACACGGTAAACTGGGATACTTTTTCCAAAGCTGACAGCACAGGTAAAGTTTCCAAAAATTCAAATTATATATATGTATATATATATTTCTATAAAAAGACCAATAATAGCAGTATGTTATGCATCAATAGCAGCAACAGCTTTTCCAGCTTTGAACCATGATCCTTAGTTCTCATCCTCCTGAGAAAGTAGGATGATAGTCATGAGCCACAAGCACCAAGCTTCCACTTAATGTTTGTTAGTGGTGAATTGGAGATAATAGTCTCATGGGACTTTTTGTGTCTGGGATAGTTTAGAACCCAGATCCTCAGATCTCAGCTTGCTGAGAAGACAGGATGACAGACCTCAGCTATTGACCCCTAGGCCATGGAACTCTGCTGCAAAGGGATCCTTGGCTCCACGTGTGGAGTGCTAGCCTTGAGCCCAAGAGGTAAGGGTCAGAATCTAGGTCCTGAGATCAAGGTTCATGACTGAGAAAAAAACAAAGCAAAACAATGGTCTGCAGGAGACAACTCACTAGTCTTCAGTAATACTTAATTTTGTCCCTTCCATGGGGTTATATCTGAGCCTCAATATTCTTATCTGTTTAAGCATCTCAGTTGTGGAGCTCTTACAAGGACCAGATGAATAAATGCACCCTGTGAAGGACACAGCACATGACACTGTTTGAAGGACTCAGCACACAGCATCATGTGAAAGACTCAGCACCCAGAACCCAATGCAGGACTCAGCACCCTGTAACCTGTGAAGGACTCAGCATATAGCACCCTGTGCATTACTCAGCACAGAGCACCCTATGAAGGACTAAGCACATAGCTCTATTCCACAAGCTGTCATTAGAATCAACATGCTTTCTTCAGTATCACCATTCTTTGAGGAACATTTCACAAACCACACAAGTTCACATCTAATGGTTTAGTGGGGTGTTTCTTTTTAGGGGGGGAGGTTACCCATGGGGCTTGACCTCAAATATAGGGATACTGTTCTAATAACATTTGCTCAAGGCTACAGCCCTACTACTTGGAACCACATTTTGAAGAGTCTCACAGACTTCCTGCCAGGGCTGGGTTTTAAAGCCCATGAGCAGCTAGAATGACTGAGGTAAGCCAGCAGCGTCTGGTTTGGTGGAGCTGGGTTGCAGCGATTTACATCTGGATAAGTCAGGTTAGGTGGAAATTGTCAGGACCCGACTCCTAGCTTGCTCTGTGATGAGGTATTTGAAGTCTTGACTTTCTATAGTTGCAGTTAGAACAGTCTACCTTTTTTGGCGGCAGTCCTGGGCCTTTAGTAAGGGCTTAGACACTCTCCCCAAGCATTTGTGCTCCAGGCTAGTACACAATTGATTGAAAGAAAGCAGAACTTCCAGTTTTTCTTTGTATGTGGTACTGAGGAATGGAAGCCAGAGGTTCCTGCTTCCTAGGAGAGCACTCAACCACCCAGTCCCAGGAGTGCATGAGGTATAAATAGAGATTGCCATATATAAATATTATATATACAAAAAGAGATATGTGGTCTGAGAAGGTGACTCAGTGATAGAGCGCTTGCCTTGCAAGCATGAGGCCCTGAGTTCAATTCCTCAGCACCACATAAGCAGAAAAAAAGCCGGAAGTGGTGCTGTGGCTCAAGTGGTAGAGTGCTAGCCTTGAGCTGAAGGGCTGAGGGACAGCACCCAGGCCCAGACTTCAGGCCCACGACTGGACCCAAAAAAAAAATAAAGAGAGAGAGAGGTATGCATATTATTAAATTATAGCTAATAATACTACCAATTATTAGGTATTAAGTGATGTCTCCATTTAATGATGGATCCCAGTTGAACAATTAATAAAACATTAATTATTACTCAATATACTGTTATTGTTTATCATATATGTACATACATCCATACATACAATTACATATTTTATAGAATGAGATGTCTATTTATATTAATTTATGCATCATGTGTTACTACCAATTATTAGGTTTTTAACTATGTCTCCATTTACTTTTCATTCTGTTAATGCTTAATAATACAGTAATTAAACTTAATCCACATTCTATAATTATTTTGTCTAATATTATCTCAGAATGATTCACTAATAATTCAATCTGTTTTTCGTTTATTATAGTGACAATTCTTCCACCTATGACATTTTTACCTTTATGATATCCTATTACATAGCATATAGATTTGCATATGAATTATACATCCTACCTGACATCGAGCAATTTCATAGAAAAGGAAAATATTTGTCACTCTCGGCTTCTTACACCAAGATTGCATTTTTGGCAGGGCTGGGATCTAAACTCAGGGCCTAGAAGGCTCAGTTCATGAATGGGTGACTGTCAGCACAGCAGCCTCTAGCCAATTCAGCTGGCAGGCAGTTCCCAGGCCATGAGACTGAGCCCCGTATGTTGACCCCATATTGCGCTTAGTGTAGTTATGCATTTTATTTGTTGTTTTATTCATTTATTTTATTGACTATTATTACTCATAGAATATTTATTACATTTATTACATGGGATATAGATTTGCCTATGTAAGAAACTTCACCCCGGAAACCCAGACGCTCACAGAAAAAGAAAACATGTGTCACCAGTGCTTCTTACTCCACGATTCAATTTTTGTGAGTGCTGGCATCTGAACTCAAAGCCTACAAGGCCCAATTCATGAATGGGTAAGTGTCAGCACGGCCAGCCTGGGCCATATGGAGCTGACAAGCAGTTCCCAGCACCTGAGATCCAGCCCCAGGGATTGACAAAATAAGATAGATTGACATGTGGATGGTAGTACACAAATAAATATAGATCTTTATAGAGTGGCAGAGATGTTTATATATTCTTCAGTTAAATAGACTACATTTTTAACAATTCTTGGGTATTTATTATGCCCCCATGTAATTAATATTATTGTGTTCATCCTTAATGAATTATTAATTTAATTAACCACTATCACAAAACTATTGCGTCCATGTAATTAACAATATTCTTTAATGTGTGAAAATATTCCTTAAAATCCATCAGCCTCCTAAAATCACTAATTTTATAGTAGTATCATTCAGGAACAATTAATTTAATCTTGATATTCATAATCTTCCATCAGTATTCCTATGAATAAGAATGAGACCCTTAGGATCTCCCACCATTGGTAGGGGTCGGGACCGGGTCTCAACCACAGGGCCTATGTTGCAGTGTTGACCTATGACTTGCCTGGTAGCCCACCAGCCTTCAGTAATGTCAGGTTACAAAATTTTCAGCAATGTCATTCAGACCTAAGATGGTTACCTTGCAAAAAAAACAAATGTAAAACAGACAGCCATCTGCAAGTTGCCAGATTTTTATCTGTGTCATTTTATTTATATTTTTCCTGTAAATCTTTGGGGCCCAGGAACCCAGGTTCGGTTGTGGGTCCAGTGGTTGCACCCCAGTCTAGAACGATTAAAGATGAGGCAGAGTTGCCACAACCTGAGTTCAAGCCCTGTGCTTGACAAACTAAAAATATATAAATAAATTCATTAAAAATATTTCTAAAAATTATGAGGCTCCTTGGCTTGGAATTCAGGCCATTTTTTCTGGCAGGCCTGGGATTTGAATTCAGAGTCTGGGTAAATCTGCAGCATTGTCGGGGAAGGGGAAGCTCACCGTGCTGGAAGACAAGAAATTCAGGCCTGTTCCCAGGGTCTGAATTCAAGTCTTAGCACTCAAAAAATAATATTCATATACATTTTAAATACATGATTTATATTTGCATACACATGTTTACTTATCTTGCAGTTAGTGTAGTTATTCATTTTATTTTATTTTTATGTATTTCTTATGTATTTTAGTGAGTATGATTACACATATAACATTTTTTACATCCTATTACATAGGACATAAATTTGCTTATGTATTATACACCATTCCTGAGACCCAGGAATTTTGACACCCATAAAGAAAACAAGTGGGACAATTGGCTTCTTCCACCAAGATTAAGTTTTTGGCAGTTCTGTGATTTGAACTCCGGCCCTAGAAGGCCAACTTCATGAATGGCTCAATGTTAGCACACCAGTCTGATGCAAATGAAGTTGTCGGGCAAATTTGAGGACCTGAGATCAAGCCCTAGGAGTGACCAACATATAAAAAGATAGATATATAGATTGAAGTGGGTGTGTATTTACGTATGAATATGGATCTATAAATAATGTATACAGAGACAGACATTTATGTAGATTCTAGTGTATAACTCTTTATATAAAGTGATGTCTATATCTTATTTTTATATATTCTATTACTACAAATTATATATTCTATTACTACCAATTATTTGGTCTAAAATTATGCCTCCATTAATTAATCACGGTAGAAGACTTAATAAGTTATTAATTAAATTAATCGATGACATATATTTATGCATACAATATTATATTAGAAAGTCTAGCTAAATAGTAATTCAATTTGTACATGCCAAACATACTATTAATGTTCCTATTGATAGGAACGAGATTCCTAGGATCTTCAGCTGTGTGTAGGTGGCAGTCCGAGGATCGGACTCACGGCCTAGGTATCTGGGTTGGGCTCAGGCTTCAACAACAATCTGTGAGCCTTTGGCCATGCAAGGTCACATACAACTTTCAAGCCGAGATATTGAGACCCATGGTGGTCACAGTGCAAAGGAAACAAAGGTAAAACGGTTGTGTAAAATTTTCTGGATTTTTCCTCCTCCATTTTTGTTGGTTTGATGTATTTTTGCCAGTGCTGGGAGTTGAACTGGGGTCCTACGATGACTGGATCATCTGTGGGTGTAAATGCGGCAAACCGGCCTAGGGTAATCATGGGTTAAGACACAATTCGGTGCTTCCTTGTGAAAAAGAAACTCAGGGATAGTGCCTAGGGTCACAGTTCAAGCCTCAGGACCTGCTACAAAAATAGAGCCAGTAACTCCATGTGTCTGTGTATGTATGCATGTATTTCTAGCAGTGAACATCTAGAGTTGCTATGAATAAAGGTATGAATGGAATGATTTCATAGCACAGAGAATGCTTTCAAGACAGTGCATGTTCCAGGGCTCCCCTCACTGTTCCCAGTGTACCCTGAGGGCTTCTGTTCACCCCAGACTGCTGGAGGAAGTCTGCCTCAATGTTGGAACAGGCAGACAAAAGGCCTCCCTCTTGAACATCTGTGTAACAAACAATTCATCCGTAGCAATTAGTGAGGATGAGCAAAGAGTGAGGATGAGGGCAGACTCTGAAGGCCAGGAGGAAAAGGCCTCTTTGTACACCAAGCTATCTCTCCTCCCAGTGCTCTGTTTTGACAGGAAGCCTTCATTTGTGCTTCCTCTCGGGGCAGTCCAAGTTTCCTGCACTCACCCTGTCTTTGTTAGACTATTTTCCAGTGTTGAAAAAACTACTACAATTAATTCAAGGGTCCTTCTGGCAGAAAACAAGTGAGCTGAACCTAATGAAATGATTCCTAATTGGCAAAGGTGCCTCCCTAGTTTTCTGGATGCTTGCTAAATCTAAGCACTTGTGCAAAATCACAATGCTTCCTGTCATCTAGTGCTGGTGAAACTCATCAGGTTTTGAAACCTTTGCCCTCTCCTAGTTGGGCTCTGGGTGTTTATATTTTGGGGTTTAACACAGGGCCAGGGTGCTGACCAAGAGCTCAGAGCAGAAGCTCTTTCCTTTACCATTTAGTGTCACAGCTTCACTTATGGTATCTGTGTGTGTGTGGTGTGTGTGTGTGTGTGTGTGTGTGTGTGTGTGTAGGTGTGTGTCTGTGTGTGTGTCTGTGTGCATCTGTGCGTGTGTGTGCAAACACGTCCTGGAGCTTGAACTCAGTACCTCAGCTCTGTACCTGAGTTTCTCCTGTACAAGGATAGTGCATTACCACTTGAGCCACAAAACCACTTCAGGCTTTTTTTTTTTCTAGGGATGTAGTACTGAGGATTCAAACCCAGGGTTTCATACATGCAAAGCACTCTACCCCTAAGACACATTTCCAGCACTCCACTTCAGGTTTCTTTCTTTCTCTTCTTGTAGTTGGAGGAGTTGAAGTCTGGGACTGGGTGCTCAAGTCTAGCACTCTACCACTTGAGCTACAGCGCCCCTTCAGGCTTTCTGGTGGTTCACTGTAGATAAGCATCTCAAGGAATCTCCTGCCCAGGCTGGCTTTGGACTGTGATCCTCAGCTCTCAGGATCCTGAGTAGCTAGGATGACAGGCATGAATCACCAGTACCCAGCTTCCACTTCAAGTTTCTAAGTGGTGAATAGGAGATAATATTCTCATGGGACCTTTTGTGTCTGGGATAGTTTGGAACCCAGATCATCAGCTTCCTGAGAAGGCAGGAGGACAGACCTCAGCTAAAGACACACTTTGCTCCAAGGGGGTCCTTAGCTACGAAGTAGAGCACTAGCCATGAGCCCAAGAGGAAAGTCAGTGCCTAGGCTCTAAGTTGAATGTTCATGATGGAGAAAACTAAACCAAAACAAATTATTTCTTCCTTTATTTAAGTATCATGGTTAAATACATAATAAAGGATTTATTGAAAATTAGTCAATGTACTATGATTATTGTGTATAATTTTAATATAATCATACACTAAATACTAATGTAATTGTTACTTTTACAACATTCCATTCATATGGATGTCTATCAGAATATGTTTCTTAGGATCTCCTGCCATTTCTAAGTAGCAGTAGGGGATCCCAACCCTGGACCTAGGTTGCTGGTTCAGGCTGTGGCTTCCCTGATAGCCTACCAAACTTCAACAATGCAAGGCCATGTACAGTTTTCGGGTCCTGTCATTTAGACACAGGATGGTCACAATGCAAAGGAAAAAAAAAAATGTAAAACTGCCTTCCAGAACTTCCCAGTTTTATACTTCTCCTTTTTTCCCCATCTTTTTTTTTTTGTCTGTTGTGGGGCCAGAAGTCTGGGTCTGGGCACTGTACCTCAAATCTTCAGCTCAAGGCTATCGTTCTACCATTTGAGTCATAGCACCACTTCCAGCTAGTTTCTGCTTGTGTGGTGCTGAGGAATCGAACCCAGGGCCTTATGCATGCAAGGCAAGCACTCTACTATTGAGCCACCTTCCCAGCCCTTCACCTTTTTTTCTTTTTGCCAGTCGCGAGATTTAAACTTGGGTCCTGGGATCTCAGGATGGGCTGTGGGTCCAGAGGTTGCACCCCAGCCTAGGATAATCAAAGCTGAGGCAGAGTTGATACAAGCTGAGTTCAAGTCCCGGGCCTGGCCATAGAAAAATGAGGCCCTGGGTTGGAATTTTCACCAATTTTCTGGCAGGCCTGGGATTTGAACTCAGGGTCTAGGTAACTCTGTGGCACTGTGGGAGAGAGGAAACTCACCATCATTGAAAACAAGAAATTCAGACCAATTTCCAGGGCCGAATTCAAGCCCCGGCACTGGAAAAAATAATATTCATGTATGAGATCTTTTTACATACATGTGTTTACCCCATATTACATTTATTACCCTTATTTATTTATTCTTTATTTTATTATTATTACATATATAATATTTATTTCATTTATTACATCGTATCACATGGATATATTTGCACGTGGATTTTACATCATCCTTAGACCCAGGACTTTTACAGAGAAGGAAAAATATATGTCAAATGTGGCTTCTTACTCCACCTATAAACTTTTGGCCATTCTGGGATATGAACTCACAGCCCACAATGCCCAATTCATGAAAGTGTCAGTTGTAGACAAAGCCTTTGGCAAATTGAGCTGCCAGCCAGTTCTGAGGACGTGTGATCAAGCCATAGTAGTGGCCTTGATATAGATTTAAATATAGATATAGATAGATAGATAGATAGATGTGTAGTTTTCTCTCTCTATATATATATATGAGAGAGAGACAATATGAGGATATTGAATAATATATATTGTGAATTATTAGTTATTAAATTAAGCCTCCATTTAATGAAGTATCATGGTTGAATACTTATTAAAGCATTAAAGTGAAAGTATTCAGTATTCTTTAATTAGGAGAATCATACCATGGTGCTAGAATTAAAGACATAATCCAATACTTTTTGTGTGGCATTCTTTAAGAGAATCATGAAAAACTGTGGATTTAATTGTTACTTTTATAACATTCCATTAAGCACTCCCATGAATAGGAATTATTTTCTCAAGATCTCCCTCTATTTGTAGGTGTCAGTCCTGGCATTTGAACTCCAGGCCTGGGTAATTTACTTTGAAATGCAAACCATTGGTATGACACTGTGAAGATTTCAGATTGTCATGATAAAACAAAGAACAAGAAGAATAAAAGAAAGCCAGGTCTCAGAGGCTCATACTTGTAATCATAGCTCCTCAGGAGGCTGAGAGTTAGAGAATGGCAGCTTGAATTCAGTCGGGACAGGAAAGATCAGGACACTCTCATTTCTAAGGGATCACAGGAATATAAAAACCCATGAGTGGGACTGAAACACAAGGGCAGAGCACCACCCTTGAACAAAAGGAGCTCTGGGAGAGTGCCTAGGCTCATAGTACAAGCCCTGGACCTGCCAAAAAAGAAAAAGCCAGTAAATCCATGTCTCCCCATGTATGTATGCATGTATTTGTATTGGTGAAGATCCAGAGTCGCTATGTTGAAAGGCACCCAGCTAGGAAATTTGCTTTGAATAGAATGATTTCATAGCACAGGGAGTGTTTTCAAGACATGCCTGTTCTGGGGCTCCCCTCACTGTTCCCAGTGTTGCCTGAGGGTTTCTGTGCACTCCAGGCTATTGGAGGAAGTCTGCCTCATTGTCTGGACAGACAGACAAAAAGGACTCATTCCTGTATAGCTGTGTAACAAACAACTCCATCTGAGCCAATTAGTGAGGATGAGTGTAGGCAGAATTTGAAGGCCAGGAGAAAAAGGCCTCTTTGTACTCTAAGCTATCTCTCTTCCCAGGAATCTTTCATTTGTGCCAACTCCTGTGGCAGGCCAAGTTCCCTGCACTTATCCTGTCTTCGTTAGATTATGTTCCAGTATTGAAATAACCTGCTACAATTAATTCATGGGTCCTTCTTGCAGTCAATAAGGGAGCTAAACCTAATGAAAAGATTCCTAATTGGCAATGGTGCCTCCCTAGGTTTCCAGAAGCTTGTTAATATAAGCATTTGTGCAAAATCCCAAAGTTTCCTGTCATCTAAGGCTGGTGAAGTGCATCAAATTGTGAAACCTTTGACCTATCCTAGTTGAGCCCTGGATGACTAGGTTTCGGGGTTGAACACAGGGCTAGGGTGCTGACCATGAGCTCAGAAGAGAAGCTCAGTGCTTTACCACCATTTGGTGTCACAGCTTCACTTCTGGTATCTGTGTGTGTGTGTGTGTGTGTGTGTGTGTGTGTGTGTGTGTGTGTGTGTGCACGCACGCATACACTTGTCCTGGAACTTGACCTCAGGACCTGAGCATGGTTCCTGAGTTTCTCCTGTACAAAGATAGAACTCTACCACTTGAGCCACAGGGCCACTTCAGGCTTTTTTCTAGTGATGTGGTAGTGAGGATTCAAATCCAGGGATTCATACATGCAAAGCAGTCTAACCCCTCCTCTTTAGGTTTCTTTCTTTCTTTTCTTTTCTTGTAAGTTGGAAGAGTTGAAGTCTAGGCCTGGGTGCTATCTATCCTAGAGCTCTTCAGCTAAAACCAAGCACTCTACCACTTAAGCTACAGCACCCCTTCAGGTTTTTGGTGGGTCACTGGAGAGAATTGTCCATCTCAAGGAATTTCCTGACCAGGCTGGCTTTGGACCATGATCCTCAGCTCTCAGGCTCCTGAGTAGTTAGGATGACAGGCGTTAGTCACTGGTGCCTAGCTTCCATTTCAAGTTTCTAAGTGATGAATAGGAGATAATAGTCTCATGGGAACTTTTGTGTCTGGGATAGTTTGGAACCCAGATCCTTACATCTCAGTTTCTTGAGTAGGCAGGGTGACAGACCTCAGCTACAGAGGTCTAGATCATAACTCTGTTGCAAGGAGCCACAGGGAATGCACTGAAAATTTGGGGGTACTGTTCTAAGATCTCTTGCTCAAGGCTAGATCTCTACTACTGTGAACCAAAGCTCAGAGTTTCACAGATCAGCCCACGAGTATCTTGGATGACAGTGGTGAGTGAACCAGCAGCTTCTGGTTCCGTGGAGCTGGGTTGCAGTGGTTTATTTCTGGCTAAGTCAGGTAGTATGGCAGCTGCAAGCACCAAACTCCATGCTTGTTCTGTGATGAGGTATTTGCAGTACTATACTTATATTGTTGCAGTCAGAACATTCTATTTTTTTTTTTTTTGGTGCCAATCCTGGGTCTTGAGAAAGGGTCTAGACACAGTCCCGAAGCTTTTATGCTCAAAGCGAGTGCTCGACTGCTTAAGCAACAGCACGACTTCTAGATTTTTCTGTGCACAAGGTAGTGAGGAATTGAACCCAGGGCTTTGTACGTAGTAGGTGAGCAATCTACAAATGAGCCCCATGACTGACAAGTGTATGAACACATAAATATGTAAATTGAATATGTAAATATGAATATGTAAATATGAATACATAAATATGTAGATTGGTAGATAGATAAATAGATGCATATGTATAAAACAAGAGAAAGATATCTGTATATTAGGAAATTGCATATAAAATTTTACTACCGATTATTGCTATTTAAATTATTCCTTCCTTTTTTAAGTAACATGATTGAATAACTAATAAAGTATTAATTGAAAATTAGTCAATGTAGTATAATTGTTGTGTATAATTTTATATAATCAAAAATTTAATTTTACTTTTTTCTTTTATTTTAAATTGTGAAAATACTGTACAGAGGGTTTACATTTACATAGGCAAGAAAATGGGTACATTTCTTATCAAGCATCATAGCCTCTTCTTTTTGTTTCCCCCTCTATCCTTTCCCATTCTCTCCCCTCCTCCCATCTCCCCACACAATCATCCCCCAATGTCCCCCAACCCCACCACAGTTGTAAAGATCGTATTTTGACATAACGACTTATAGATCTCATTGTTGCAATGGGTGCACCTGTATCCCTATTTAAATGATTTGATTTTTCCCTTCCCCTCCACAAAATACACCGACAGCAAATACAGTGAAAGCAGGGGTTATACCATGGGGGAGCAACAAAGAAATAATCTTATAAATGTGTTAGAAGCAATTTCATGAAAGAAAAAAAAATTTGAATACATATCTTAGGGTTCATTTCCCTAACATCAACTTATCTGACCTTTTCTGCTTGACTCAGACATATGCTAGTTATTGCAAATAAGGGAAACGATGGGACCTATGCTTCTTTGGGCATGGATTACTTCACTTAATATAATTTTTCCAAGTCTTTCCATTTCCAAATGGGGCAATATCATTCTTACTGATAGAGGTATAGAATTTTATTGTGTATATATACCACATTTTCTTGATCCATTCATCTACTAAGGGGCATCTGGGCTGGTTCCATATTTTAGCTATGGTAAATAATGCTGCAATAAACATAGCCATGCAGGTAGCTTTAGTGTGCTCTTGTTTGTGAAAATTTGGGTACATGCCCAAAAGTGGGATGGCTGGGTAATAGGGAGGCTCTATGTGGAGTCTTTTGAGGAAACTCCATACTGCTTTCCAAAGTGGTTAAACAAGTTTACACTCCCACCAACAATGCAGTAAGGTTCCCTTCTGTACACATACCCTCCAGCACCTGTTGTTATTATAGTTCGTGATTATAGCCTTTCTAACTGGGGTGAGGTGGTATCTCAATGTTGTTTCGATTTGCATTTCTTTAATGGCTAGGGAGGTTGAGCATTTCTTCATGTGTCTAGATTTATTTTAGGAGGATTTAATTTTTTGAATTCCAGGTATATTTTATATATGAGACCCTTGTCCATTGTATGGCTACTGAAGATTTTCTCCCAATCCGTGGACTTTTGATTGATCTTACTAACTATGTCTTTGCCATGCAGAAGCTCTGCAATTCCATGCAATCCCATTTGTCCAACCTTTCATTGATTTGTTGCGTTTCTGGGTCTCTATTAAGAAAATTTTGGTCTGTCCCAAGGAGAACTAGGGTTTCTCCTATTACAACCTGTAGAGTGTCTGCTTTGACTCCGAGGTCTTTCATCTTTTTGGAGTTGATTCTGGTTCAGTGTGATATATAAGGAGCTATCTCTAGTTTTCTACAAGTGATTAACCAATTTTGCGAGCACTATTTACTGAAGAGGCTGTCTTTTTTCCATTCTATTTTTTTAGCTCCCTCATCAAAGATTAGGTGGCAATAAGTCTGTAAGTTCATTTCTGGGTTTTCAATTCTATTCCCTTGGTCCTGAGGTCTGTTCATGTGCCAGTACCAAGATGTTTTGATTACTATGGCTTTGTAGTAGAGTTTGAAATTTGGTATTGATATTCCTCCAGCACTGTTCTTTCTGTTGAGGATCATTTTTGCTATTTGGGGTCATTTATTGTTCCATATAAATTTTTGGAATGCATCTTCTATTTCCTTGAAGAATGAGGTTGGAATATTGATGGGTATCACATTGAATTTGTAGATACCCTTTGGAAGTATTGGCATTTTCATGATGTTGATCTTTCCAATCCAGGAACATCAGAGTTTTTGCCACTTTCTAAATTCTGTTTTGATTTCCTTTTTCAGTTTTGTGAAGTTTTCATCATAGAGGTCTTTCACTTCTTTGGTTAAGTTAATTCCTAGGTATTTTATTTTTTGTGGGGCTATAACGAATGGAGTTGCTTTCCTAATTTCAGCCACACTTTTCTCATTGTTGGCATACAGAAAAGCCAATGATTTTTGAGGGTTAATTTTATACCCTGCTACTTTGCCAAAGTTTTGAATCAGCCTGAGAAATCTGGGAGTGGAGTCTGTGGGATTCTTTAAATACAAGATCATGTCATCTGCAAAGAGGGAGAGTTTTACTTCTTTCCCTATTTGGATCCCCTTTATGTTTACATCTTGTCTTATTCCTGTAGCTAGGTATTCTAATACTAGATTCAAAAGAAGAGGAGAGAGTGGACCTCCTTATCTCGTTCCTGAGTTAAGAGGAAATGGCTTTAGTTTTTCACCATTAAGTATAATGCTTGCTGTTGGTTTGTAATATATAGCCTTTATTGTATTGAGGAATGTTCCATGGATTCCTAATTTTTCCAGAACCTTCATTATAAAGGGGTGTTAGATCTTGGCAAATGCTTTTTCTGCATCTATTGAGATAATCATGTGGTTCTTATCCTTGCTCCTTTTTATATGACGAATTATATTAATTGATTTGCATATATTGAACCAGCTGTGCATCCCTGAAATGAATCCTGTTTGATCGTGGTGTATGATTT